>NW_020175105.1:6015720-6057327 GCF_003031525.2 Neophocaena asiaeorientalis asiaeorientalis | reverse complement strand
CCTAAAAGAATGAAATTAGAACATTCTCTAACACCATACACAAAAATAAACTCAAAATGGATTAAAGACCTAAATGTAAGGCTGGATAATATAAAACTCCTAGAGGAAAACATAGGCAGAACACTTTTTGACATAAACTGCAGCAAGATCTTTTTCTTTTCTTTTTTTTAAAGAGTCCTTGCTTTTTAAAAATTTTTTTAATAAGGCTTTTAAAAAAAAGTATGTATTTTTATTTATTTTATTTTTTTGGGCTGTGTTGGGTTTTCTCCAGTTGCAGCGAGCACGGGCTACTCTCTGTTGTGGTGCACACACTTCTCACTGCGGTGGCTTCTCTTGTTTTGGAGCACGGGCTCTAGAGCACAGGCTCAGTAGTTGTGGCTCACGGGCTCTAGAGCACAGGCTCAGTAGTTGTGGCTCACGGGCTCTAGAGCACAGGCTCAGTAGTTGTGGCTCACGGGCTCTAGAGCACAGGCTCAGTAGTTGTGGCTCACGGGCTCTAGAGCACAGGCTCAGTAGTTGTGGCTCACGGGCTCTAGAGCACAGGCTCAGTAGTTGTGGCTCACGGGCTTAGCTACTCCGCAGCATGTGGGATGTTCCCAGACCAGGGCTTGAACCCGTGTCCCCTGCATTGGCAGGCGGATTCTTAACCACTGTGCCACCAGGGAAGCCCACAGCAAGATCTTTTTCAATCCACCTCCTAGAGTAATGAAAATAGAAACAAAAATAAACAAATGGGACCTAATTAAACTTAAAAGCTTTTGCACAGCAAGGAAACCATCAACAAAACAAAAAGAAAACCCACAGAATGGGAGAAAATATTTGCAAATGAAGTGACCGACAAGGGATTAATCCCCACAATATACAAACAGCTCATGCAGCTCAATTTCAAAAAAACAAACAACCCAAACAAAAAAAGGGTGGAAGACCTAAATAGACATTTCTCCAAAGAAGCCATAGAGATGGTCAAGAGGCATATGAAAAGATGCTCAGCATCACTAATTATTAGAGAAATGCAAATCAAAACTACAGTGAGGTATCACCTTATACCAGTTAGAATGGACACCATCAGAGAAGTCTACAAACAATAAATGCTGAAGAGGGTGTGGAGAAAAGGGAACCCTCCTCCACTGTTGGTGGGAATGTAAATTGGTGCAGCAACTATGGAGAACAGTATGGAGATTCCTTAGAAAACTAAAAATAGAGCCATCATATGATCCAGCCATTGCACCCCTGGGCCTATATCCTGAGAAAACCATAATTTGAAAGGATACATTCACCACAGTGTTCACTGAGGCACCATTTACAATAGCCAGGATATGGAAGCAACCTAAATGTCCATCAACAGAGTAATGGATAAAAAAGATGTGGTACATATACAACGGAACATTACTCAGTCATAAAGAAGAATGAAATAGTGCCATTTGCAGCAACATCGATGGACCTACAGATTATCACACTAAGTGAAGTAAGTCAGACAGAGAAAGACAGATACCATATGATATCGCTTGTATGTGGAATCTAAAAAAAGGTACAAACTCATGGTTACCAAGGGGTGAGGGATAAATTGGGAGATTGGGACTGACTTGTACACACTACTAGATGTAAAATAGATAACTAATAAGAACCTACCATATAGCACAGGGAACTCTACTCAGTACTCTGTAATGGCGTATATGGGAAAAGAATCTAAACAAGAGTGGAGATTGGTGTTTGTATAACTGACTGGCTTTGCTGTACAGCAGAAACTACCACAACACTGTAAATCAACTATACCCCAATAAAAAATTAATTACTTAAAAAAATGGCCATGATTCTGTAACCCAACCGCCAGCTTGCCCCCCAACCACCACTCATCGCTCCTCCTGACGTCCTGGCGTGGCTGGCGTGCCGAGAAGCGGGGGTGGGGTGGGGTGCTCAGTCTTGAGTCTGCGCCTGAGCCATCCTCTCAGCTGTCCTCACTTCTCCAGCCTCTTCCTGTCCATCTGCTGGCCGCCTTCAACGGCTGGAGGGTGGATGTGGGAGGGAGCGCACCTCCCTTTATGCTCTACTCTTCCATTTTTTCTTAATGTCCTAATTCCTTTATTCCCTTTTGAAATTGCTATCTTTGCCTTCTCCTCCCTGTTTATTTTTTTCTCTATAGCCCTTATCAACATTTAAAAATACTATCTTTTTTTTGGGGGGGGGTCTGTATACCAAAATGATCTAAAGCAACGAACACCAGATCTTGAAGTATAGTTAATTTACAATATTGTGATAATTACTGCCGTACAGCAAAGTGATTCAGTTATACAATATATACATTATTTTTAAAACAGTTTTTTCCATTATGGCTTATCATAGGATATTGAATATAGTTCTCTGCGCTGTAGAGTAGGACCTTGTTGTTTATCCATTCTGTATATAAAAGCTTGCATCTGCTAATCCCAACCTCCCACGCCATCCCTCCCCCTTGGCAACCGCCAGTCTGTTCTCTATATCCGTGATTCTGTTTCTGTTTCATAGATAGGTTCATTTGTGTTATATTTTAGATTTCACATTAAGTGATATAGTATGGTATTTGTCTTCCTCTTTCTGACTTACTTCACTTAGTCTGATAATCTCTAGTTGCAAGAGCTTGTTTTCTAAATCCCATTTCTTACAAAAAGGAACCGGGACTCCTTGAAGAAGTATCTGAAGCTAGGCCTGGGACCGGGGGAGTCTGAGGTGAGCCTGGGATATCATCTTGTTTTACCAGAAATCAAGGAAGAATTCAGTGGAGGACAAACAGGGTCAAAGGACACAGGATTTGCTTTTCTATATTTATTGTATACCTCAATAACACTTACCAAAAAAACCCAAAAAACCAACAAACACATGGTCTGGAAGGGGCTCCCACTGCCCCAAAATGGGTCAGTTCGTCAAAAAGAATAATGATGATAATAAGTCATAACAGTAAAAAATTGCATGAGTCCATATAAAATTCAAAAGCAAAAAGAAAGAAAAGGCAGAAGGAGGCAAGTTCTTATTTACAAATGCCGGTGAATAAATTTAGAAAGAATGGTAGAATTTTAAACAGCACCCCTGAGTGATCATTAATTGCTGATTCATTAGTGATCATTAGATAGATGATAAAACGATAAGATAAAATGTTGTGGGAACAGGCTGTTAAACACAAAAACCCTCATCCCACAGATGACTTACAGATTACACAGGTTAATTACTAATTAGATGGGGGAAGATGGGGTTTTAGAATTGAGAGACTGGTTGGTTCCTTATCGAAGTGATCTAATTTAACAGCACCAACAGTGAGAAAACCTGACATTTTCGAATTCCTGACGTGGTACATACAATAAGAAATATTCAATATCTTCTATTTATACTCTTACCAAAAGAATTCGGCTTGAATCTCATCACAAGGAAACCATCAGACAAATGCAGAATGTGGTTAATTTAAGAATCTGGCCCAGATTCTTAAAAAAACAGTCAATTATCATGAAAAGGAAGAAAAGGCAAGGGGTAAGTTTTAGACTAAAAGAAACTAACATTTAACGGCTTCGGTGTGTGAACCAAATTGGATCTGGGGTGGGGCAGTACTTTAGATGACATCTTGGAGACAGTTGGGGAATCTGAAAATGATTTCTCTCTTAGATGACATTATTGAATTATCTCTGTAGCTATGAGAATGGTATTGTGGTCATGCAGGAGAATGCCGCTCTTAAGAATGCTGAAGTATTTAGGAGTGAAGTGACGTAACATCTGCAACTTACTTTCAAATCATCCAGAAGTTTTATTTACATACTTATATACACATACAGATAGATATATACATACGGTTAATGAAAACCTGGCAAAACACTAACCGCAGATGGAGTTAGGCAACTGTATGCAGATGTTTGATGCTAGCTAGAGAGTATTGAAAGGTTGAGCACTTCTGGGAAATACAACTAGTCCCACAGTTCTTGGGAAAACAAAAGTAATAGGTAAACTTTCCATGGGAGATCCTCTCAGGATACTTCCCAGGTCCCAGACTAGCTCCCTGTCCTGAGAACTCAGCTTCCCTGCAGGCGCCTCTACAGTGGGAACTTCCACCACCTTCTAGAGAAACTCCATCCCCAGCTCCAGCCATTGCTTTTGGAGCCCTCACCGCAGGCCTTGGGCTCTCCAGGTTATAACCAGCAGTGGCTCTCAGTCGCCCTGCCTCAGGGCTTGCTGTGAAGGCCTAGGAGGACACTCAGCCCCTACCCAGGAGCAGTGGAGCTAATGCCCCTGGGGGCAACCCAAGCCTCAGGAAGGTGGAAACCCATGGACAGATGTTCCCATCTTCCTGTGAGGCCTTTCTGAGGCATTACCCCCCAGGCTCTTCAGAGGCTCCCAGGTGGATGAAGCTCCACTCGCCTACAACAAGTACAGCTCAAAATATAGCCTCTGCTGACTTTTCTCCCTTCCCTGCCTCTGCCCACTCTCTTGCATCTGCTTCCTGAGATCCTCTTTCCAAATAAACTAGCTGCACCTATGAAACTGCATTTTGGGGAACCCAGACCAAGTGACCTACTCTGGGTGTTGGATTTATTTCCTCACCCACCGGTACATTCCTATCCCACTGGTACATTCTTATTGTATAATAACCACTTTAGCATGCTTCCTAAAGTCTGATTTAATCAAACTATACCAATATCAAGGAGCTGTCAGTAAAACATTGCTAAAGCACCTGGGCTTCAGCACTTTAGTCAAAGACCTTGAAGTCTTTCCCATTAGAGTAAAACCCTTTCCATTATTCCCAGTCTTCCAACAGAAGATGATTTGCTTAAACACACACACACACACACACACACACACACACACACACACCCCATATACACACACACCATATACCCAATCTCCCAAGGCCAAACATTAATTTTTCAGAGATTATTGTCAGAATTCATATTCGGGAAGATAAATCATTCCCTGAATACAAAATCAACTGCAAAGACCCAAATAAAGTTTCATCTGTTTTATAGCTACAAAGGAAGGAGATCACACTGTCACATTAAAGACTAAGTGCTAAGTTCTGGTGGTCTGAGCATCTGTACACCAAAGATGGCCATGGCCCCTTCCAAGGGAGGCTGCCCTTCACGAGAGGGAGGACAGCTGATGAGATCAGGATAGGTATTGGACTCAAGGAGACCATCCTTCTATAGAAGATGTAAACTTGCTGAATTGCCCTCTGCCTGGAAGACAGGGAAGAGTCCTGGTTCCCCTGAGCCTCTAAATACCTGTGGGAATAAGCCTCCAGCATCTGAATAGACCAGCTCCATCTCCCACAAGAGAGATTTGAAATAGACTCTCTGGATCCAGCCATGTACAAGGACAATGTCAGATCACTTCTAAGGCCATAGTTTGAATTTTATCTTATTCAACCCACCACTTCCCCCCAATCTGCAGGAAAAGTTACTGATGCTTGAGATGTCTTTACATAAAACTTTTCAATCTATACTTACACTAAATAAATGGGTTAAACTGTAAATGTCCAAGAGAAGTAATAGTTTCGCATATTCACACTAGATTGAAATCACTCCGTTAAATAAGTACACTGATGGATGAATGCATCCGCTTTTTATCTTTTACTGAATTATATAAACATGGTTTCAAAGCAAAAAAAAAAAAAAAAAAAAAAAAGACAGTCCTTCCAAAGGACTAGCAGGCCTTGGCCTGGCAGTCAAAGATGAACTGTGCCGTTCTGATTCCACTCCAGGGATGCTGAAAATAAGACACTGAAAATGTGACAGTTTCTCTGGATCATAAGACAGATTCAGTTATCCTTGCGGGGTGAGGTGGCCATTTTTAGGCATTTGCAAGAGGAGGAAGCAAAGAAAACTGGGGAGGGGAACACAGGCACAGAAAGAACCAACTAGAAGCAAGTAAATCCCTAAGACAGGGCAGAGAGAATAGCCATGGTTTCTGGTTTCCCAATTTTCTTCTCTACTCCCTGTGAGTTCCACATGTGTGTCCCTTTCTTTCCACGTATGTCAGTGAGGCTGCTGCTTATTAATCCCACCCTCTTCCTTTATACACTTAGTGTGAATGCGTCTCTATTGATATCAGTAGGGTTTTCAAATAAATGTACTCACATGGATTGAATTCGGGTTCTCTTATGCATTAATTTATGACATCCAGAGATCCACGTAGTCGAGGCAGGAACTTCAGCAAGATAGCTCGTTAGCTTAGTGATAACACCAAAGTGACATTCTCTCACACACCGAAGTGACATTCGTACATTGTTGAACTTGGAGTGACTCGTGAATCACTAAAACTGCAAATGATTAACTCGTGAATGCCAAGATTTCAGCATGTGTGTATATGTGTGTGTGCTCACGTATGTGTATATGTATTATAGTCAGTGTTATATTACAGTAATCACTGGTGGTAGGATTTTGATACACTAGAATTCTTAATTTTTTAAACTTTTGATGATTAGCATTTATTATTATTATATGTATTTTTAAAACAACAGCTGTCTTATTCAAGAAAGAAAGTAGATGGGCCTTAATTGGAAAATCTATATGATTAATGCTTAGAACCTGGGTTGATTAAGAAAATGTGTAGCTGTAATTTATTTTAAATATCTATGATTTTACCCTGAAGTCTGTGTGCAATGCTACATGACAGCTTTCCTTCGTAAATGCCTATGTGTACGTTACCCTGGAGGGAACTGCAGGAGAGCAGTGACGGAGGAGAGGGTAGGAGCCAGGAGCAGACTTCTTGCACGAGTCTTCCCAGAGGGCATCTGCTTGCTGGCTCGGCGTACTGTAGCCAGCACTTTTAGACTTTCACTGAAATGTTATGTAGCACAGTTAGCATAAAATAATGAAAATTAACATCATGCAACATTCTCTGTGATCTGGGCGGATCAGGAATTCTCCTCTGTGAACTCCATGCTTGGAGATTTACTAAGAGTACAAAGATAACCAGGCCTCCCTCTACTCCACGTTGTTTATCTTGGAAACATTTCCTCTTCATCTTGTGTTATGCTTTGTAAGTCTAGTCCAGAGGAAAATAATATTTTAAAATATTTTAGTCTCAGGTCTGACTTTCTTGGCTAACAGATGTCCTGTTGGGCCCTTAGCCAACAGCTTCCTAGCTGTCCATCTGTGAACCCTTATACCCTGGCTTCAGTCACTGACCGTCCCCTGATATGTGATTTGCAAGATGGTTTTGGATGAAGGAAACTCCACTAACTACTATTTTATATTGAATTTTCAAGCAACTTTCAAGTTCCACAAGTTACATTTTTTCCTTCGGCCGCAGGTCTAAGAAAGGACAACAGAGCAAAGAGGAATGGACCTTCCTCTTCTTGGTAACAAAACCAGTAACTGCTGGAACCCCAGGCCTCCCTCTAGTCCCATACCACTGCTGGGCTCGGCGAAACCCTGAGACCTGAGCACTGCAGCTGAGTCTCCAGGCCGCGCCGTCCCATCATGCCCACTCGGCGACCGCGTGCAGGCTGAGGCACCATGGCTCGGTTTCCCTCGGAAATATTTTTTATTTTAGAATTCTGAAGGGTACAGTTAACGCAATCCTCATATCACGTTAGCCGCTATGTGATGGCACAGAGTCAGATGTGCCCCCGTGGCCAGTGCGGGTCCCTGTGTTGTTTCCTCATCTTCCCAAGTGCTGACCGATCTGTTCATTCCACTGCTGTGGTCCTGCTTCCCGCCACTGCTGTGTGTTCACCTGAGTGGCTTTGATCCATGGTGGTTGACAAAAGGCACTCAAGTGATGTTGCTGTATGTGCCCACCAGGTGCATGCCAGGGCCACTTGAAATGCAAGTGAAAATGGAAGTTTCATGGCACATTTACGGAGCTACTGGAGTGATGAGTTAGTGTAAAATCAGAAATATAGGATTGTTGGAAGTTGGACTTAAAAAATTTTTTTATTTTATATTGGAGTATAGTTGATTAACAATGTTGTGTTAGTTTCAGGTGTGCAGCAGAGGGGAAGTAGTTTCACTTTTGAGAGGGATTCTCATTCATCGCACAACCTGTGAAGAAGTGACTGGCAATTGTCTGGGTGGTAACCGGAAGAAGCTATGGGGATGTATGTCCTTACTGCAGGGGATTTCAAGTGAAGGAGCTACTGGGGAAGCACCTATGATCCAGTGACCAATTTAGTAAGCACTCCCACTTCCGGCAGAGCAGTGCCTGGCTTAAAGGGATGTTTCCTGTAGCCAGAGCACATCTGTTGTCTGCTCTGAACTGCCAGGAATGGCCCATCACCTCTGGCTGATGACCCCGCCCACCAGGTCAGCACCACCTCACTCAGCAGGGCTCCACCCCCGCTGGCAGGCACCTTAAGTGGTCTCTAAACCAGCGAACTTCCTGCCTTTCTAACCTCCTTCTTTCTTTCACGCTTCCATAGAAGGATTTTGAAAACTTCTCCATACCTTTAAGTGGATATCTAATACTTTTCCATTTAGGTTTAAATAGTTGCAGAGGAAGTAATTTCCTAGGTACTGTAAATATTGACATGATTTATTGACTCTTTGACCCCTGAGTCAAATAAGTGTGTTGTTGATCTTCCAGTTATGTGGTATCTTTTCGTTATTTTTTTCTAATTTATTTGCACTGTAGCCAAAGAATATTATCAGTGCTTTGACATTCCTTGAGACTTGCTTTCTGACTTTTCACACAGTAATTTTTCTTAAACATTACAAATGTGATTGTAAAGAATATATCTTCGGGCAGATACATAGAGACAGAAAGTAGATTAGGAGTTGCCAGGGGCTGGGTGGAGGGAGGAGTAGATAATGACCACTAATGATTATAGGGTGTTTTGGGAGAGGTTATAAAAATGCTCTGGAATTAAATAATGGTGATGTTGGCACGATTTTGCGAATATACTAAAAGCTACTAAATTTATGCTTTATAAGGGTGGATTTTATGTCTGAATTATATTTCAATTAAAAATATATTTTCTGCAATTATGGATGTAAGCTTGTTAATTTTCAAATCTATTACCTTCTGATTTCATGGTCTATCAATATCTTAATTTGTGATCACCATGACACAAACACAAAAGAAACTTCGCTGGTTACAGCTGCAGAATGCTAGTGGATCACCTCATTATTTTGAAAAGTGGTACATTGAAAATGATACATAAGGGAAGAAATCAAACAGTTGACCTACTTTTCCTCTATGAACTATACCCGTGGGTAACCAGATAGTAGAAGAGGGTGGTTTCTTTCTGTGGATGTAGTTTAGCTAACAGATAAAAGAAGGAAAGACTGAATCGGAATGTCACCTTTTCACAACCAGTGATGAATGAAAAGAACTAGGCTTTGAATATTTAAATAGTAAGTGGCAGATAACTTCAGAGAGAGAGAGAGACAGAAAAAGAGATGGAGAAAGAGAGATAACCTCCTGGAAGTAGACAGCACCACCTGTGAAGAAGTTTTCCCAAAAAAAGGTGGATCAAGCCCCCATTACCAGTTTGTAGGAAACACAGAGGCAGAGAAATAGGTTCAATGACATCTCAGGATTCAATCAGAAAAATCCATACTATGGTAAACTCCACGGGACAAATGACTTGGTTTCTTCAACAAGCAAATTGCCGGGAAAGAAATAGTGTAGAAGGGGAAGTTACAGATTTAAGAGATATGTCAACCAATCCGAGTGTGTAAACCTTATTTGGATCCTATTAATTCAAATAAACCAAAAACAGATTTATGACCTTTATGAGATCAATGGACATTTAAACGTTGACTGGATATTTGATGCTACTGGAAAATTAACTCTTTCTTAGGTATGAGATTGGTAATGTGGCTATGTTTAAAAAAGAGTTCTGATCATTCAGAGAGCCATACTAAACATTTCTAGATGAAATTAGGATTTGCTTTAAAATAATATGAGAGAGGGGAAAGTGGATGTTGAAATAAGATGGGCCATGAATTGATAATTGTTGTAGTTGAGCAATGGGTCCATGGGTGTTGACTATATTATTCTCTCTACTTTGTATATGTTTAACCTTTTAAATAATATTTTTTAAAAAGAAAAAAATCATTTTTATGTAGGAGTCTTATTACTATTCTCTGGCCTGATCTTAAGTAAACTTAGTGCCCCTATGTCTCTCTTATAAAAAGGAATATTTACACCCACTTATCAAATATGACTGTTGCGAATCTTAAAAAGTATTCATGTAATAATGGCCTTGAAGAGCTCTGAGCCATCTGGAGTAGGCCAGGCATATGACTTCTGTATTTGTTCAGACTTTTCTAACGAGTGACTAAAGATGACATCCTAGGAGCTGCAACTTGCCATGGACCTCTAGGCTGGAGTTCAGACCAGGCCCTGTGCGTGTGTGCCTCTGAACACCAGCTCGTGCCTCTTCTTCCTTGGGACAGCCAGCCTTGCTGTCCATGTCCCTGCCTCTCTCCCTTCCCAGCAAAACCAGACCGAGTTGAGGCCTGAAAAGGTAGCTTTTCGAGGGCACTTCTGACCACAGAGTTTCAACCAGTTTCTTAGTTTTGAAAAGGCTAGGCCTGGGGGTAGGGTCAGCCCGGTTGGGAGAGCGAGGACATTAAAACGGCACCACTCCTGGTCTCTCTCTCTCTCTCTCTCTCTCAGGTGTTTTCGGACTTCTCCAGTCTTCCTCACGGCCTTTATGTCTGTCACGATGACACATAACTCTTAAGAAGATGCCACTGCCTGAGTGTCCCTCTCCCTGGTTTCGCTTCTGACCCAAACAGAATCAGCTCAGAATGCTGGTTCCATGGCACACCTAACAGGTCTGAAAGGACCCCTGGCACTTGAAGGTCACTCCTCTTGACTCGCTGGGAACCCATCCTCAGGGAACAGAATGAACCGGAGTACTGTGTGGGGAGTGAGAGGCTCTGCTTTCCCCCAGGATGAAAGAGTAGGGGGTGAAGAGGAAGGTGGCACCAGCACACAGACCTCCTTGATTCTCATCACGTTTGCTGTAGGTTCAATGCTGGCTTTACGATGGGAAAATACATGCCCTGAGCCGAGAGAATAGTCAGGAGGCACCAAGGGAGGGTGTCAGGGTCTCTCAGAACCTGCCTGGGTCTCTGACTGCCCCGGGGGGGGACCTGTTCTGCCGTCTGAGGAGGACCTTCTCTTCAGTATAAAGCGTAAGTGACCACAGCTGGCAACAGAGTCACCCAGAAGGACATAACTTTGTTCAGGCACTTCCCGTCCTTTCTGGAACAAGGAGGGACTTACTGACAAGTGAATAAACACATTTAAATACCTCTTTTAGGAGGCTGAAGGTCCAATTTCAGACTGCTCCACAGTACAGCTGTCAGATTTAGTAATAAAAATACAGGGTGCCCAGCTGAATTTCAATTTTATATAGACGATGCCTATTTTTGTTTTTTTTAGTGTGTGTCTTATGCAATACTTGGGACATAAGTATACTAAAATCTTGGCTGTTTATCTGATATTTAAATTTAACTGAATGTTCTGTATCTTACCTGGCAACCCTACTCCATGCAAAACGTTTTAGTTTTTTCACTTTTCAATTCAGCTGTGACCAAGTGACAGAAGAGACAGTGGATGAGCCATAACAGTATTTTTTTGGATTGATGAAAAGGGATGAAGTATAGTCTTGGTTTATAATGGGGGAAGCATTTTTCTTCTTAGAAATTTTTAAAATAAGTTTTCAAATTGACCTAGTTTCATCTCCATTTCATACGCGTTGCCAGCTTGCCGCATTTTACCAATTTATTTCATCCCTTGAAACGCCCTGAGCCATGTCTGCAGCGTAAGGAGTTCCCAGAGCCTCACAGAACGGGGTCGACGCCATGGTGCTTGCAGTTCAGCTTAGTGGAAGTGCCGGAAACCTGCACTAAATGTTCACGGAAGACGAGACCTGGGCGGGCTGCGTGAGCGGCTGGGTAGAGGCTCAGCATCCCTCCGAGTGCAGCCCCGCCCCACGGCGCCGGCCGGAAGCGGCTCCAGGGGAGGCCCCGGCGCTGGCGCCGGAAGCGTCCCCGCTCCCAGTTTCGGCGTCGCGCAGACCCTCCGCCTGCCCGCCCGGACCCCGGCTGCTTACTCATGGAGACTGGAAGTCCGAGGTGTACCAGGGCGGCGGTGGACATGGTGAGATGTAGGCAGCACCCGCCTCAGAGCCCGGGGGCAGGCGTGGGGAGTGGTGGGGGAGGACGATTGTTGGAAGGACCGCTGCTGGGGCCGACTTCGCTCTGAAACAGGCCAGGGGTCTAGGAGCCTGGGGTCAGTGCGCTAGAGGCTGCTGCCGCTTGCCTGTCTCCCTCCCACACCTCAAAATTGCCTTTCCTAAACTCACACTAATATCTCACACGAAACCTAGTTCTCACCCTGAAGTCTCTGTCCAGGGGAGTGGTCCCGTATTGCACATGTCCTGGTGGTGTTACCCGCTGCACCAGCCGGAGGTCATGCTGGAGCAGCCCATCCTCTCGCCCCTACGGCCAGTCGGTCTGAGGTCTTGAGGAATGGACCTCAGGAGACCCCTCAGAGTCACCCCGTATACGTTTCACTGTCTTAGCAGAGGCCCTCACTTCAGCTGCTCTGCACCTTGTCTGAGTTTATTAGGCTGCTCGCTGCCGCACAGATTGTTCACATTTGCTTTCCTCTTCCCTTCTCTGTCTCTAACCAGTTTCTTTAAACCCAGCCTTTAAAAGCCACCCTGAGGTTCGTTTCTTTAAGAAGCCACCCTTGGCCTCCCTCTCCAGTTGCATCTGGTTGCGTCTGTGTGTGTCTCACTCCCAGCCGCTCACGTGAGCACAGCTAACAGTGTTTGACCCGGTGCACTGCACTCGTTAACGTATTTGTCAGTCTCTCTAGATTCTAAACTCCTGGAAGACAGGCACTTTTTGTTTGTTTTTCTTTGCATTCCTTGCAGGTCTTAAGAGGCACTGCACATTCCACATACCCCAAATGGAACTCTTTCTCTTTTCCTTCAAACCTGGTCTTCATATTTTCTATCATTGGGTGCCATGCCATCCACTGGTAGCTTAAGTTAGAGTCATCCCTGACCCCATGCTCTGTCCATTTTCAAACCCATCATTAATTTCTTTTTTTCTAGTTCTTACTTTTTTATCATTATTTATTATTTTTATTGAAGTATAGTTGATGTACAGTATTATGTAAGTTACAGGTGTACAATTTTTAAAGGTTACACTCTATTTATAGTTATTATAAAATATTGGCTATATTGCCCGTGTGGTTCAGTATATCTTGTAGCTTATTTTATACATAATAATCTGTATCTCTTAATCCCCTACTCCTGTATTACCCCTTCCCCCTTCCCTCCCCCTACTGTTAACCATTAGTTTGTTCTCTATATCTGTGACTCTGCTTCTTTTTTGTTATATTCACTAGCTTTTTGTACTTTTTAGATTTCAGTATAAGTGATATCATACAGTATTTGTCTTTCTCTGTCTGACTTATTTCACTTAGCATAATGCCCTCCAGTTCCATCCAAGTTGCTGCAGATGGCAACATGTACGTTGTGTATGTATGTGTGTGTGTGTGTGTGTGTGTATATATATGATGTGGTGTATATATACCATATCCATTCATTTGTTGATGGACACTTAAGTTGCTTTCATATCTTGGCAATTGTAAATAATGCTGCTATGAACATTGGGGTACGTATATCGTTTCTTATTAGTAGTTTTGGTTTTTTGGATATATACCGTAGTGGAATTTCTGGGTTTCTGGGTCATATGGTAGTTCTATTTTAAGTTTTTGAGAGACCTCCGTACTGTTTTCCACAGTGGCTGGAATTTGCTTTCCCACCAACAATGAATGAGCATTCCCTTTTCTCCACATCCTCACCAACATTTGTTATTTGTGTTCTTTTTGATGATAGCCACTCTGATGGGTGTGAGGTGATATCTCATTGAGGTTTTGATTTACATTTCTCTAATAATTAGGGATGTTGAGCATCTTTCCATGTTCCTGTTAGCCATCTGTATGTCTTCTTTGGAAAAGTGTCTATTTAGATCTTCTGCCATCTTTTTTTTTTTTTATTGATACTGAGTTGTATGAACTATTTATATATGTTGGATATTAACCCCTTGTTGGTCATATCATTTGCAAACATTTTCTTCCATTTCATAGGTTGTCTTTTGATTTTGTTGATGGTTTCCTTTGCTGGGCAGAAGCTTTTTAATTTTAATTAGGTCCCATTTGTTTATTTTTGCTTTTATTTCTTTTGCCTTTGGATACAGGTGCAAAAAATATTGCTACGATTTATGTCAAAGAGTTTTCTGCCCACGTTCTGTTCTAGGTGTTTTATGGTTTTAGGTCTTACATTTAGGTCTTTAGTACATTTTGAGCTTATTTTTGTATATGGTGTGAGGGAATGTTCTAATCTCATTTTTTTAAAGTGTAGCTGTCCAGTTTTCCCAGCACTACTTGTTGAAGAGACTTTTTTCCATTGTATATTCTTGCCTTTGTTATAGATTAATTGACCATACGTGTGTGGGTGTATTTCTGGGCTCTCTATTCTGTTCCATTGATCTATGTGTCTTTTTTTTTGTGCCAGTACCATACTGTTTTGTTTACTTTAGCTTTATAATATAGTCTGAAGTCAGGACGCATGATTCCTTCAGCTCTGTTCTTCTTTCTCAAGATTGTTTTGGCTCTTCGGGGTCCTTTGTGGTTCCATACAAATTTTAGAATGATTTGTTCTAGTTCTGTGAAAAATGCCATTGGTAATTTGATAGGGATCACATTGAATCCATAGATTGCATTGAGTAGTATGGTCATTTTAACAACACTGATTCTTCCAATCCAGGAACACAGTATATCTTTCCATCTGTTTGTGTCATCTTTAATTTCTTTCATCAGTGTCTTGTAGTTTTCTGCGTACAGGTCTTTTACCCCCTTGGGTAGGTTTATTCCTAGGTATTTTATTCTTTTTAATGCATCCATCATTAAATACTTTTTTTTTTTTTTTGCTGTACGTGGCCTCTCACTGTTGTGGCCTCTCCCATTGTGGAGCACAGGCTCCGGACGCACAGGCTCATCGGCCATGGCTCACGGGCCCAGCTGCTCCGTGGCATGTGGGATCTTCCCGGACCGGGGCACGAACCCACATCCCCTGCATCGGCAGGCTGACTCTCAACCACTGCGCCACCAGGGAAGCCCCATTAAATACTTTTGATTCAGCTTCAAGGTACATCTTGAATCTCTCCACATTTCTTCACCTCCCTTGTCACCACTTTAGTCTAAACCAGTGGTTCTCAACTGTGTGTGACTTTCCTCCCCAAGGGACATTTGACAGTGTTGGGACATTTTTGATTGTCATGACTAAGGGAGGGTGCTACTGGCATCTAGTGGATGGAGGCCGGGGTTGCTGCTAAACATCCTGCAATGCACAGGACAGCCCCACAGCAAAGAAGCATCTAGTGTAGAATGCCAGTGGTGCTGCTGCTGAGAAACTCAGCACTAACCCTGCACTTCTTTTTTATTTTTTAATTAATTAATTAATTTTTGGCTGCGTTGGGTCTTTGTTGTGGCACGCAGGCTTTTTCTAGTTGCAGCGAGCGGGGGCTACTCTTCATTGCGGTGTGTGGGCTTCTCATTAACGTGGCTTCTCTTGTCACGGAGCTCAGGCTCTCTAGAGCACAGGCTCAGTCATTGTGGCGCATGAGCTCAGTAGTTGTGGCTCCTGGGATCTAGAGCGCAGGCTCAGTAGTTGTGGTGCACGGACTCAGTAGTTGTGGCTCACGGGCTCTAGAGTGCCAGCCTCAGTAGTTGTGGCGCGTGGGCTTAGTTGCTCCACGGCATGTGGGATCTTCCTGGACCATGGATCAAACCCGTGTCTCCTGCATTGGCAGGCAGATGCTTAACCACTGCGCCACCAGGGAAGTCCCTAACCCTGCACTCCTTGCCTGCCCCGCTGAGTTAGCCTGATCACTGACCCACGGCACCTGCTCTTCCATGCCTCTGACCTTTCTTCACATAATGGCATGCTGAACTTTAGGAATGCTAACTTGATCCTATCACCATCCTGCTTAAAATTCTACTGGTTTTCCAGTGCTTTTAGGATAAATCTCAAAATTCTTAACATGGTCCACCAGCTGTAGCTGGTGTGATCTTTGCCCAGGTCACTGGTCCCACTCCGTGCCTCTCCTCTCACTTCTTGTGCTCCACGTGTGCTGCTACTGGCCTTTTTCAGTTCCTTGAAGTCAAGGGCTCCTTCCCTCCTTAGGTCCTTGGCACTTTCTATTCCCTTTTCTCTTACTTCACTTCACTATTCTTCCAAGTCCTGCAGATTTCAGCTCAAACCTTACCTCACCAGGGGGCTTTTCCTTACTTCCCAGACTAGTTGTTGGGAACTAGATGTTCGGGAACACCTAAGTTGGGGAGCATACTGCGTTTTCTTTCTGCAGCACTTATAATTAACTACTTTGTGTAATTGGTTGTTGACAGTCTGGCTCTTCTGCTAATACATAAGCTCCAAAGTTTGGGCTACATCCCAGAGCCTAATGTGGTGCTTGCACGTAGTAGGCCCTCAAAAGAATATTAACGATTGGATGAAACTGTTGGTACCCACCTAGCACAGTTTCTGGTACATAGTAGGCACTTAATACATACCTGATGAATTACTGACTGCGTGAATGTCCTTGAATCTAAATGCTCTCCTGCTTTACTGGGTGAGGTTTTAGGAGTCTGTGTGCAGTTCCTGCCCTAGTAATTCAGGTCAAAGACACCATGCTCTTCTGAAACGTGTTTCTTCACTCCCCTTCAATTTCAGGTTTATTTACAATGACAAGTGAAAAGTGCTGAAACCACTTACTCACCAGATTGCAATGGTGACCCTCTAACCCTCCGACTTCAGAAAGTAAATTTAAAACTTCCCTGACTCATAAGAAATAATTACCATTCTCATCCACGCTTCATTTTCCCAGGCCGTTTATACACAGTTCTATCAGACAGTTCTATTGTTAAGCATTCTTAGTGGTGTATCCAAAACAATGACTTCATTTGTTTAACAGATTCCTGTTTCCTGAGCCAAGAAGACATGGCGGGAGTCATACTCAGATGAGCTCCAGTTTCAAAGTGGGCAAACACAGGACATGAGAGAAGGGAGACTGAAGTATCACAGAGCTGGACGAATAGTGTCTGGAGGGCTAGCACCCTAACCCCCAGATATGCTGAGGCTAAGCCCAAAACGTTGAGGTCAAGAAAAAAAAAACAGTCTGAATATTAGGTTCAGAGCAGAAAACATCCGGAGTGTAAGGGTTAGTTGAGCAGAAGATGTAGACATGGCAGTTGACTAAGAGCTCTGAGCCTCAGTGTCTCCACCTGTAAGGGCGGGTGGGGATGATAGCACTTTGCACACAGGGTTGTTTTGAGTGTGACATGAACTAATAGTTCCAGTGTCTGTGGTGCCTGGCAGGTGCTATGTTGGTATTTACCGTTGCTCTCAACTCAAATTTTGCATCTTAGTACTCATCTGGGGAGTATTAACCTCAGATAGGAAGGTTGTAACTGGAAGGGGGAAACCGAGTCCAGGGTGGATGTTGAAACTCTAAATCAGGGATCACAAACGCCACACCAGAAGGGGCCAGCAAGCCAGTATGCAGGAGCAGGTGGGCCAGGTGGAGAGGCAAACTAGAAACGCGTGCTACCCCAAGACACCTGATGTACCATGTGGAAATGAGGGCCCAGGGGTGTCATAGCTTCCAAATTTTCAAGAGAGGTCAGGAATCCTGATTTTATGTGATGTCTTCAATGTTCAACATTGGCAACTAATTCATAGTTTTTAAAACCTTGTTTGAGTGAGTCAAATACAGCTGTGGTCTGGATATGTCCGAGGTCTGCTGGTTGGTGAGCTCTACTGAGAGATTATCTGCTTGTTCTATAGGTCTGAGCCAAAGGAACTTCAGAGCAGCTGAACTCACCACATCACAGGTATTTGGAGTATGTAAGAAGAACAAAGATGAAGAGGTGCTTCCATTTTCTCCAAGGGAAAGAAGGTACATCCTACATTCTATAGACTATAGTCTTGTAGAATAGGTTAGCAAATGAATTGCTTGTCTATACTTGCACAAGCAAGAGGTGACTAGAATTTGGCAGTAGGTTCAATTAAAAACTATACTGAAGTAGCTTCATTTCCTTTGTTGATCCAGTTATAAAATTCAGAGATTGGCAAAGTGGTCAACGTTGCTACTGAAATTTAGCAAGGCATATAATTTTTTTTTTAAAGATTTTTTCCTTGTGAAGAGAATTTTTTTTGTTTTATAAATTTATTTATTTATTTATTTGTTTTTGGCTGTGTTGGGTCTTCGTTTCTGCGCGAGGGCTTTCTCTAGTTGCGGCGAGCAGGGGCCACTCTTCATCGCGGTGCGCGGGCCTTTCACTGTCGCAGCCTCTCTTGTTGCGGAGCACAGGCTCCAGACGCGCAGGCTCAGTAATTGTGGCTCACGGGCCTAGTTGCTCCGCGGCATGTGGGATCCTCCCAGACCAGGGCTCGAACCCGTGACCCCTGCATTGGCAGGCAGATTCTCAACCACTGCGCCACCAGGGAAGCCCCTAATTTTTTTAAAAAACATTATCCCTTTGGATAAGAGGAAAATGCAGGTTAAATGCTAATGCAATTAGGTGTAAGTGCTGATACCTGATGCCCGATTATTTAAAGACATATCTTCCTATTTAAGGGCCAAGTAGCATCAGGAAAAAGTACGGGGGAAATTGCTCTCAATGAAGTGAGATTTTAGAAAGAAATGGAGAAAACTACATAGAAGGGGAATTCACAGTGAAGAGGATGAGAGTGGCGTGGCTGCATGTGGGTGTTAGGACCCTGTCTAGCCCAGTCCTCTGCTGCGCTTTCACTGGGGGCTTCAGTGATGGCACGGATATCTCATTTCCCAGTTTCTGCCTTCTCCGTTACTTGCAACTGTCTCCTGCTGGATTCATCCCCAGCACCACCCCCTTTCATCCCAGCCTCCAAACCAGTCCTGTCCAGGCAGGTCCATCAGCAGGTTGTCACTCCTGGACTCGGGTCAGGAAGTGCTATTCCTGCCCCCATGCCCTTGCCCAGCAGAAGCTCTCCTTAGGCCCTGTGTGCTAGGACTGGGTTTCCCATTGTGCTTCTTGTCCTGTTCTTGCTAGATCTACTTCCAGGGACCAAGCCTTTTCTTTGCACATTCCAAATAATTGTAGCCCTTCGGAGAGCTGCCCTGGACCATGGCTTTTTGCCCATCAGATTCTCAGCCCCTTCCATTGTAACCCCCCAGAAAAGGATTTCACCGTCTTTGCTATCCTAGCACCAGTGGCCAGATTGAAGACCATGTTGGTCGTGTCCTTTGGCTGGCCGTACCTCGCTTGCCCCTCCAGGCACAGCATTCTCTGCAGAGGCTCCGTCTACTCCTCTGACTCTCTTGATAAAGGTTGTCTCAGGTCCTGGCTCCCTCTTTGATCTCACCTGCTCCAGGGTGCTGTAAGGAAGCATGATGTCTCATGCCAATCCTGCAGTATGACTCAAAGAAGGCACAGTTCTCACACTTGTATGTTACACTGAGCTGTGGGACAGAAATCGGGACTCAGAAGAATCGTGACAAGTAGCAGTTAGGAAAAGTCCTGGTCTTGATCCATATACCCACTTGCTCAAGTGCAGAATGTGGACTATGTAGTTCTGCGGCATCTCCTGTTAAGTAGACTTTTGGATGTTTAGTGCCTTTCTTAAAAAGTTATCTCAGTGTGAGTCATGAGTTTGTGAAGTGACTGCCAAAAAAAATCCACAAAGAACAGAAGTGCTAGAATGAGCTCAGACTGCATTAATAGAAGTCCAGAAGTTGGGAAGAGGAAAGTGATAGGCCGTTTCACTCTGTGCTGGTCAGCCACACCTGGAGTAGTGTGTTCATTTCCGAAAGCCACATGTTTGGAAAACTAAATAATCTGGAACATAGACGCAAGAGTCGGGATGATGACAAGACTGAAAACGTACCCAAATGAGAATTTATCCAGGGACTAGAGAATGACAGCGTTGTGCATATTCAAGATGGGAACCCGTGTCTCCAGCATGATCGTGGAACCAAGAACCTTCAGTCTACGGAACTCAAAGAATAAAAATGCTGCCACGGGCTTCCCTGGTCGAACTGGAAAAAAAAAAAAAAAAAAAAAATGCTGCCACCAGAGCCTTTTATGAAGCAAGAAGTCCTTCAATGGGGGGAGAATCTGGCTTCCAGCAGCATGAGTAGCTTATATGGCCCGATTCAAGACTAGCCAATCAGCTTCCAAGTTTGAAATTCCCCTAACTCCTTTGTTCCTAACTCCCTTGTCCCAACCCTGGATTGGGAGAGAGATTTGAGCCTTGCCTCCTGTCTCCTTGCTGGTCGACCTTGCAATAAAGCTCTTTCTTTTCTCAAAAGCCAGTACCATGATATGGGCTCCTATGCGTGTCAGGCTGCGAGCCTTTGCTCCGTAACACTTGTATGGCGAATAGCCTTGGAAAGTAGAGAACTCGTGTCATTGTGGAGCAGAGAGTAGGGTTTTGTTTGCTGTCTAGTATAATAACGTCTCCCTTCAAGGTAAAAGTCAGACAGGTTTGCTAGCAGCCTGTATAATAAATAAAAGATAAACAAACAAATAAAAGATTAATGAAATATTCTGGTTTCCTAAGTGTGGTGTTCCGCAGTCGTGATACACATGTCTAAGGCATTTGGACTTGTGACCCCCCTTGTGATTTTAGGTTGGTCTCTCTCATTCCAAGGATGTGTTTAGAGCTTTCCTTATGACTTTGGAAAGACAACACAGATAACTTCTTCCTTCTCTTTCCTTTTTTTTCTCTTTCCTCCTTCTTGTCTGAATCTTTTTTTCTCTTAAATTTTTAACAGCTGTATTGAAATATTATTCCCTTACCATAAATTCCTCCCTGTAAAGTGTACAATCCAGTGGTTTTTGGTTTATTTACAGAGTTGTGCAACCATTACCACAGTTTAATTATAGAGCATTTTCGTCACTCCCGAAAGAAACCTTTTACCCGTTAGTAGTCACTCCTAATTCCACCCGCCCCCCTCCACTAATCTCTTTTCTGGCTCTGAAGATTTGCCTGTTCTGTAGATTTAGTGTAAATGGGCTTATGCATAAGGTAGTTGTTTGCACCTGCCTTCTTTTATGTGTTCAAGATTTATCCATGTTGTAGCACGTCAGTACACTATTCCTTTTTATTTATCCGTGTTGTTGCACATAAATACTTTTATTCCTTTTCATTGACAAATAATATTCCCCCGTATGGATCTAACACATATGATTCATACATGCATCAGTTTATAGACAATTCGGGTTGTTTCTGCCTTTTCTCTGTTATCAGTAATGCAGCTGTGAGCATTCACCTGCGAGCCTTTGTGTGGACATACGCTTTTCATTTCTTTGGGGTATATAACCAGGAGTGGAATTGCTGGATTGTATGGTAACTTTATGTTTAGCCTTTGAGAAACCGTTACACCGTTTTCCAAAGTGGCTACTCAATTTTATATTCTCAGTAGCAGTGTATGGGGGTTTCAGTTTCTCCACATCTTCATCTACATTTGTTATTATCTATCTTTTTTGATTCTAGCTGTCCTAGGAGGCATGAAGTGGTTTTGTTTTGCATTTCCTTAAAGACTAAACGATACTAAACATCTTTTCATGTGGTCTTGTATATATTCTTTGGAGAATTGTCTGTTCAAACCCTTTGTCCATTTTCGGTTGGGTTACTTACAACTCTTACTTGAGTTGTAAGAGTTCTTCATATATTCTGAATCAGAGTCCCTTCTTAGATAACACGATTTACAAATATTTTCTTTTTTTGTGAGTTGACTTTTTACTTTCTTGATGGTATCATTTGTGGCACAAAAGGTTTAATTTTGATGAAGTCTAATTTATATATTTTTTTCATCACACATTTTTGGTGGCATACCTAGGAAACCGTTGCCTAACCCAGGGTCATTTTCTTCTAAGAGTTTTATAGTTTTGTTCTTACATATATGTTTATGATCCATTTAGAGTTAATTTTTGTGTATGGTGTAAGATAGGGGGTCCAAATTCATTCTTTTGTATGTGAATATCCAGTTGTCCCAGCAATATTTATTGGAAAGACTATTGTGTCCCATTTTATCTTGGCACCCTTATTGAAAATCAGCCATAAATGTAAAGGTTCATTTCTGACTCTTAATTCTATTCCGTTGATTTATATTTCTATCCTTATGCTGGTATCACACTCTCTTGATTTCTGTAAACTTATAAGTTTTGAAATTGGGAAATGGGACTATTCCAACTTTGTTTTTCTTTTTCAAGATTTATTTTGGATAATTTTTGATCCCTTGAGTTTTCATATAAATTTAGAATCAGCTTATCAAAATTTCCAGCTAGGAATTTGATAGGGTTGACATTGAATCTGCAGATCAGTTTGGGGAGTGTGGCCATCTTAGAGTCTTCTAATCATGTACATGGGGATTTTTCTACTTATTTAGATCTTTAATATCTTTTAAAAATGTTTTACAATTTTTAGTGTATGATTCTTGCACTACTTTTAAAAATTTATTCTTAAATATTTTATTCTTTTTGGTACTACTATAAATGGAATTGTTTTCTGAATTTCATTTTTGGAATGTCCATTGCCAGTGTATGAAAATGGGCTTTTGTATATTAACCTTGCTGTGATGGTTAAATTTATGTGTCAACTTGGCTGGGTTTTGGTACTCAGTTGTTTGGTCAAACACCAGTCTGGATGTTGCTGTGAAGATATTTTTAAGATGTTATTAATATTTAAATCAGTAGACTTTGAGTAAAGTGGATTATCCTCCACCATGTGGACTGCCTCATCCAGTCAGTTGAACACCTGAAATAAAAAGACTGAGGTTTCTCAAGGGGGGAGGGATTCTGCTTCCAGACTGCCTTGACTCAAGACTGCAACATTAACTCTTCCCTGCTGGCCTGTCTTACAGATTTTGGACTTGCCGGTCCCCACGATCGTGTGAGTCAATTTCTTATAAATCTCAATCTTTCTCCTCTTTGTTCTGTCCTCTCTCTTCTCCCATCTCCTCTCTTCTGCACCCTCCCCCCACATTGGTCTTGTTTCTCTTGAGAACTCTGACTAATACATGTGTTGAACTCATTTATTAATAGTTTCTTAGTGGATTTATTAGGGTTTTCTATATACAAGATTATGTCATCTATAAATAGGGATTTTACCCTTTCTAGTCTCTATGACTTTTATTTCTTTTTCTTTCCTAATTGCCCTCCGAGCACCTCCAATACAATGTTGAGTGGAAGTGGTGAGAGCAGACATCTTTGTCTTGTTCCTGATCTTAGGGAAAAACCATCTGGTCTTTCATCATTAAGTGTGATATTAACTTTTTTTCATAGATGGTCTTTATCAGGTTGAAGAAGTACCATCTATTCCTAGTTTGTTGGATATTTTTATCATGAAAAGGTGTTATATTTTGTCTAATGCTTTTTCTGAATCGATTGAGATGATCATGTCGACTTTGTCCTTCAGTCTATTAATATGATCTATTATATTGAATGATTTTCATATGTTAAACTAACCTTGCATTGCTGTGACAAATTCCACTGGATCATTGTATATACTCCCTTTTAAATGTTGCTGGATTTGATTTGCAGTTGGTTAGCAATGTTGAACATCTTTTCATTTGCTTGTTGGCCATTAGCCTTCCCTCTTTGGAAAAATGTCTATTCGGTTCTTTTGCCCATTTTTTTTTCTTTTGCGGTACGCGGGCCTCTCACTGTTGTGGCCTTTCCCGTTGCAGAGCACAGGCTCCAGACGTGCAGGCTCAGTGGCCATGGCTCACAGACCCAGCCGCTCAGTGGCACTTGGGATCTTCCCGGACCGGGGCACGAACCTGTGTCCCCTGCATCGGCAGGCAGACTCTTAACCACTGTGCCACCAGGGAAGCCCCCCATTTTTTAATTGAGTTTTTTTTTTTGATGTTGAGTTGTAAGAGCTATTTATATATGTTGGATATTAACTCCTTATCGGTCATATCATTTGTTCTTTTTTCCTCAGGATTGCTTTGGAAATTCAGGGTCTTTTATGGTTTCATATAAATTTTAGGATTATTTATTTTAGTTCTGTGAAAAATGTCATATTTTGGTCGGGACTGAGTTAAATCTGTAGATAGCTTTGTGTAGTACACAGTAGTAATTTTAACAATATTTTTCCATTCCAAGAGCACAGGATATCTTTCCATTTCTTTGAATCACGTTCAGTTTCCTTCATCAGTGTTTGACAGTTTACAGAGTATAGGTCTTTTGCCTCCTTGGTTAAGTTTATTCCTAGGTATTTTATTCTTTTTGGTATTTTTTTTTTTTTTTTACTTTCTCTTTTTGGTAGTTCATTATTATTGTATAGAAATGCAGCAAATTTCTGCATATTAGTCTTGTATCCTGCAACTTTGCTGATTTCATTTATTCTAATTGTTTTTGGGTGGAAACTTTAGGGTTTTTATATAAAGTATTATGTCATCTGCAAATAGTGATAGTTTTACCTCTACCCTTTCAATTTGGATGCCTTTTATTTCTTTTTCTTGTCTTATTGCTGTGGCTAGGACCTCCAATGCTATGTTAAATAGAAGTAATGAGAGTGGGCATCCTTGTCTTGTTTCTGAATTTAGAGGAAAATCTTTCAGCTTTAAAATATATATATATATATATTTTTTAATATATATATATATTTATTTATTTGGCTGCATCAGGTCTTAGTTGCGGCACTTCATGGGTGTGAAGTGGGTCACAGTAAATGGGAGGTGGTGGCAGAATCTAGGACCAGGGGAGAGGCAGGTTCTGGGGAGGCCGTGGAGACTCCGGGAATGTCAGGGCTGCCTGGGCGCCGGGCGTGCTCTCCTCCGGGTCCCACCACAGCCCAGCGCTCAGTGGATGGACGCATCCTGCTGAGGCCACAGTGCTGCTGGGGGACCGGGCGGGGCCCTGAGCCGGCTCTGAGGCCCTGGGCCCTGCTCCTGACACCCACTTGGCTCAGCCAAGCCTGGTCCCTGGGTCCTGCCATGCAGAACCAGCTCCAGCCCTTCTGACCCGCTTGGTGGCTATCTAGAACATTAAAAAAGTCGATAATACTCCTTTTCTTTGGAAACGGAGCTGCAGGTGGCACTGTCAGTTGCTGTCCCGTTGTCCTGGCTATGATTCTGTCAGGTCATCCTTGTTCCCTGGTGGAACTGAAGGGACTGAAGCCCAGCGCAGGTTGGCGCCTTGGTGGAGGACCAGGCACACGATGGCACCAGTAAGGCATGGGCCGGGAGTGGCCTGAGGCCTGGTGGGGGATGGAGGGGGGCTTTGGTCATCGAGAGGGCCTCTGTCATTCCTTCCCTCAAACCCACCCTCACGTAGGAAGGAAGGTCCGTGGTGTCCAGTGCACGAGCAGGTGCCTCTTGAGCCCTGTGCTGCTTTGAGTTCCTGTTTTCTGATCACGTGCTGCGGTGCAGTGCAGAGTCTTTGGACCAAGAAAGGATTGTTTCTTATCCTGGGCCCACCCATTGCTAGGAGTCCCCCACCCAGCTCAAGAACACCCAGGCCCTCTCCTGGGATTCTGGGATTCCGGGGTCCCTCCCTGAGTTGTAAACATCCTCCTCCCCCCAGTCCAGGCTTTGACACTCCCTCCAGCGCCCCTCCTCCAGGCCACCAGGGGTCACGGCAGTCCGCGTGGGACTCTTGAGGTTGTGGCCTCCTGCAGAGTTTGGGATCTGATCCACACCCAGTGATCTGGTGAGGGTGGGGTGAGGGCTGTCAGGTTGTATGGTCTCCCTAAGCCAGCTGGGAACATTGTCGGGAGGTCAGGCATCTGGGCAGAATTTCCCTCAGCTCCCTGAGGGGTGCGGGCACAGGGGTTCACAGTGACAGCACACTACTTGTCTTCCAATTCCACCTCGTGGCCCAAAAGTGAGGGCAGCGGTGGGAATGTTTCTTGGGGGCTTCACAGCGTTAAACCCCTCTGTTGCAAAGGCAAATCTGGGATGCGTGCAAGCAGCTTTGCTCTGTGGGTTCAAACCTTGTTCCAACTGCCTTCTTATGGGTTGTGGAAACTTGGCAATTCCTTAAACCTCTTTAAAACTCAGTGCACTGGGTTGAAATCCATGTTCAACGGAGCCTGAGACTGTGCTCCTATTTGGAAAATAGGTCTTTGCAGATGTCATTAGCTAAGGTGAGGTCCTCCTGGATGAGATGGGCCCTAACCCAATGGCAGGTGTTCTGAGCAGAGGAGGGGGATCAGGAGAGATGCAGCCAGAGG
Organism: Neophocaena asiaeorientalis asiaeorientalis; assembly: GCF_003031525.2. Lineage (NCBI taxonomy): Eukaryota > Metazoa > Chordata > Mammalia > Artiodactyla > Phocoenidae > Neophocaena > Neophocaena asiaeorientalis. The sequence goes on along the minus strand of NW_020175105.1, from coordinate 6,031,112 downwards.
AGACACGGCAGGAGGCGGGGCGTGGGGTGGGGTGGGTTAGGGGAGACAGGCAGGGCCTGGCGAGGTGCGTCCACAAGCCTGGGAACGCCAAGGACCATAGGCGCCACCAAGAGCCAGGTGGAGGCTTGGAAGGGTCCTCCTTGAAGCCTTCAGCTGGAGCAGGCCTGCCCACGCTGGGAGAGAACACCTTGCTCAGTTTGTGGTCGTTTCTTACAGCAGCACAGGAGAGGAGTACACTTAGTTTCTTCAGATGCAGAGTGGGGAAGACATCACTTCAGAGGCTGCCGGGAGATTGACGGATATGATGTCTAATGAATGGCTGTGTGGGCACATCTGACAGCCAAGCCACAGCCCCGGATGGGTCCATGCTTTGGCTTCTTGCCAGGCATATAGTAACCCCTTGAAACAGTCATCACTTGGGCTGCTTCTTTGCTCTTGAGGGTCCTCGTGGGGACATCCTCCTGATCTTTGGGAATCCCCTCTCACCTCATCTCAGGTCACCTTCCCCGTGGCCTTGTCATGCTTCAGCCAGTTAGCAAATCCCTCTGGCTGGCACCTTGATGGCAGCATTAGGGCGCTGTGTCCTGCTGCCCTAGTCACAGCTGAGGTTGCACTCTCCATCCCATGGACGTCCTCCCATCTGCCCTCCCAAGTGACACCAGTTTAATGGACGCAAGAACAGGGTGGCCTGTGGAAATTCCACGTACGTTGTACTCTTGTTGTGAGGGCTGGAGGAGCCCCGGGGAGGAGTGCCCAGGGCCGGCACCTCTAGCGAGTATCTGACGTCTGGTCACAGAGCCAGGGCACAGCAGCCGAAGGGCTGTAGCAGCCTTGTAAAGTTTGCCTGCGTTCCAGTCCCACTGTGTCTTGTCATCCACATCTGAAACGAATTCCAGCATCTCAGCCCCAGCCTAATCCCCCTCACAGATTCCCACGCTGTCTCCTCAGAGCAGAAATCTATCCCAATAACTGCTTATAAACAGTCTCAGCCCTCTGCTGCTGGCTCCCATCTCTGTCACTGGGCGGCAGGTGGACACCTTGTCCACTTATTGTCTTCTGTTCTCTTTTTTAAAATAATTAATTAATTAATTAATTTTTGGCTGTGCTGGGTCTTTGTTGTTGTGCGTAGGCTTTCTCTAGTTGCAGAGAGCGGGGGCTACTCTTGTTGCGGAGCACGGGCTCTAGGCTCACGGGCTTCCGTAGCTGTGGCATGTGGGCTCAGTAGTTGTGGCTCGCAGGCTCAGTAGTTGTGGTGCACTGGCTTAGTTGCCTCGCGGCATGTGGGATCTTCCCAGACCAGGGCTCGAACCCATGTCCCCTGTATTGGCAGGCGGATTCTTAACCACTGTGCCATCAGGGAAGCCCCACTTAATGTCTTCTGTTTCCCAACAGGCAGACCAATGCCAGACATAGGATGGAGATGATTCAAGCCCAGGGCCTTTCAGTTGGGCTGTCAAGGCTGTGACTGAGGTGGTAATTGAGAACCGAATTCATCCATTCACAAAGTGTTTATTCTTCACCTCCCATGTGCTAGGCAGAGCACATGTGTTGGAATTTTTAAAATAAGTGAGAATCTCCTCTGTTGCTTTCCTGGTGAGACTACCAAGTCAACCTTCATTCCTCCCATTTCAGCTAGAAAGGGTCTGGGAGCTGCAATTCCAGGAAATCTATGGATTACAAAATAGTTCTACTGCTAATCATCTATAAAATCCCAGAAACTTCTCAGCTTTAGATTCACTGGCATGAGGCTTGATGTATTATAGAGGTGTTGTTTATGTCAATTCTATTTTAGGTGCTTTTAAAATATGCTTTAACACTCTTCCTAACAAGAGGTGGAGTCTTTTGTCTTAGTCTGCTCAGGCTGCTATAACAAAATACCATAGACCAGGAGCTTAAACAGCATTTATTTTCACAGTTCTGGAGACTGGAAGTCTGAGGTCGAGGTGCCAGTGTGTTTGGTTCTGGTTAGGGTCTTCTTCCTGGCTTGCAGATGCCCTCTTCTTGCTGTATCTTCCCATGGCAGAGCCAGAGAGAGAGAGGGGTCAAGCCCTCTGGTGTCTCTTACAAAGGCACAAATCCCACCATGGGGGCTCCACCCTTATGACCTCATATAAACCAGATCACCTCCCAAAGACCCCACCTCCAAATATCATTGGGGGTTAGGGCTTCAACATACGGATTTTGGGAGGGGCACAATTCAGTCTGTAGCACCTTTATCTTGTGCCTTTGTGACTACCTTGATGATACAATGTGGTGATGCTGCCCCACTCTCACTTCTCTTCAACATAGTATTGGAAGTCCTAGCCACAACAATCAGACAAGAAAAAGAAATAAGAGGTATCCAGAAGGGAAGAGGTAAAATTGTCACCATATGCAGATGACATGATAATATATATAGAAAACCCTAAGTACTCCACACAAAAACTACTAGACCAAGTAAATGAATTCAGTAAAGTCTTGCAGGATACAAGATTAACATTCAGAAGTTGGTTGCATTCCTTTACACTAACAATGAAATATCAGAAAAAGAATGTAAAAAAACAATACCTTTTAAAATCTCACCAAAAAATAATACCTAGGAATAAACCTGACCAAGGAGGTGAAAGACTTATACACTGAGAACTGTAAAACATTTCTAAAGGAAATTAAAGAGGATTCAAAGAAATGGAAAGCTATCCCATGCTCTTGGATTGGAAGAATTAATATTGTTAAAATGGCAATATTACCCAAAGCAATCTACAGATTTAATGTGATCCCTATCAAGTTACTCATGACATTTTTTACAGAACTAGAACAAATAATCCAAAAATTTATAAAAGACCCAGAATTTTTAGAGCAATCCTGAGGAAAAAAAACAAAGCAGGAGGCATAACTCTCCCAGACTTCAGACAATACTACAAAGCTACAGTAATCAAAACAGTGTGGTATTGGTACAAAAACAGGCATATGAGTGACTGGAACAGAATAGAGAGCCTAGAAATAAACCCACACACCTACAGTCAATTAATCTTTGACAAAGGAGGCAAGAATGTAAAATGGGTAAAAGATGGTCTCTTCAGCAAGTGGTGCTGGGAAAGTTGGACAGCTGCATGTAAATCAGTGAAGTCAGAACACACCCTCACACTGTGCACAAAAATAAACTCAAAATGGCTTAAAAACTTAAACATGAGACATGACACTGTACAACTCCTAGAGGAGAGCATAGGCAAAACATTCTCTGATAAATTGTACCAATGTTTTCTTAGTCCAGTCTCCCAAGGCAATAGAAATAAAAGCAAAAATAAAGGAATGGGACCTAATCAAACTTACAAGCTTTTTGCGCAGCAAAGGAAATCATTAAAAAAAAAATCCACAAAATAGCAACCTATGGAATGGGAGAAAATATTTGCAAATGATGAGATAGACAAGGGTTTAATCTCCAAAATACATAAACAGCTCATGCCATTCAACAACAAAAAAACAAACGACCCAATCAAAAAATGGGCAGAAGACCTTGATAGGCATTTCTGACATACAGATGGCCAGTAGGCACATGAAAAGGTGCTCAGCATCACTAATTATTAGAGAAATGCAAATCAAAACTACAACGAGGTATCACCTCACACCGGTCAGAATGGCCATCATTAAAAAGTCTACAAATAAATGCTGGAGAGGATGTGGAGAAAAGGGAACCCTCCTACACATTTGGTGGGAATGTTAGTTGGTGCAGCCACTATAGAAAACAGTATGGAGGGTCCTCAGAAAACTAAAAATAGAATTACCATATGATCCAGCAATCCCACTCCTGGGAATATACCCAGACAAAACTATAATTCAAAAAGATACATGTACTCCTATATTCATAGCAGCAGCATTCACAATAGCCAAGACATGGATACAGCCTAAATGGCCATTGAAAGATGAATGGATAAAGAAGATGTGGTACATATATACAATGGAATACTACTCAGCCATAAAAAGGAGCAAAATAATGCCATTTGCAGCAACATGGATGAAACTAGAGATTATCATACTAAGTGATGTAAGTCAGCAAGAAAAAGACAAATACCATATGATATCACTTACATGTGGAATCTAAAATATGGCACAAATGAACCTATCTACAAAACAGAAACAGAATCACGGACATAGAGAACAGACTGGTGGTTGCCAAGGGGGAGCGGGGGGAGGGAGAGGAATGGACTGGGAGTTTGGGGTTGGTAGATGCAAGCTATTACGTTTAGAATGGATAAACAACAGGGTCCTCATGTGTAGCACAGGGAACTATATTCAATATCGTGTGATAAGCCATATGGAAAAGAATATTAAAAAAAACAGTGTCTCTATGTGTGTAACTGAGTCACTTTGCTGCACAGCAGAGATTGGCACAGCATTGTAAATCAACTCTACTTCAATAAAAAAAAAAAGAAAACAAGATGTGGTGATGCTGCATGACTTCCGAGGCTGGCTTAGAAAAGGTCCAGTAGCTTCTGATGGTTTCTTTTGTGAAGCTTACTTTTGGAACTGGCCACCATGCTGTGAGGAGGTCCAGGCCACATAGGAAGCCTGCATGTAGATGTTCCACCAACAGCCCTATACGAGATTCAGCTGATAGCCAGTGTCAACCATCGTGTGAAGCAGTCTTAGAGAGGACTCCAGCCCAGCCACTGTCTGACTGTAACTGCATGAGAATTCATCTAGATGAATTCCATCGATCCCAGAGCAAGCATGATAATTACAATCAGCGGTTATTGTGGTTCATGCCGCACAGCTATAGATAACCAGAGCAGCAATCCTCACTGGCTGTTCAGTTATTACCCTTCATGGGAATTCCGGGGCGGTTCAGTGGTTAGGACTCTGTGCTTTCACTGCCGAGGACCCGTCTTCAATCCCTGGTCGGGGAACTAAGATCCTGCAAGCTGAGCAGCTTGGAAAAACAGCAAACAAACAAAACGAAAAAACCAACCAAACAAAAACACACAAAAAAACAAACCAAAAAAATCCCCAAACACATTAAAAAAAAAAATTATTGCCCTTCAGAAGACCCTGACTTTAGTGTGCATGGTCCCAGCACCCCTGCATACTGGGCTGCATTAGAACAAAGGTGCACGGTTTTCTGCCCACCCTTGCTGCACGTATATTTAGTCCAGCTCTAGGAAGACGCTGAAGCTCTTTATCTACAGCCGTGGTCCTCAGCCAGAGCTGCATATCAGTCACCTGGAAAGATTTTAACGTTACCATTGCCCAGGCTACAGCCCAGACCAGTTAAATCAGAATCTTTGGGAAGATGGCCCAGGAGTCAATATTTTTTAAAGCTCCTCAGGTGATCTTAACATGTAACCCAGCTTGAGACCCATGGACGGCGTCAGTGAGGATCCAGGCCCCGCCCCAGATCCCGGAGGAGTACTGTTACTGTCGCTGGGAAGGCAGGATAATTTGGGCCCGGGGGTAAGGGATAAGTTTATCCTTCTCCATTTGACTTGCAGTGAAATAGATCATTCCGGACCTAGATTACTCTTTAATCTAATGCCCTTCCCTTCTTCTCTTCTTATCAGAGCCCAGAGTCCAGTTTCCTTCACAAAATGTCCTGATCATTCCAGGCCTATTAATTTTCTCTTTCTGCTTAACAAGTCACTCTAAAACTCAGCAGGTTAAAACAACAATAAACGTTTATTATTTCATATATTTTGTGGATCAGGAGTTCAGGAGTGGCTTAGCTGGGTGGTTCTGACTCGGAGCCTGTCTCATGCAGAGTCATTGTGTCAGGAAGCCTTGACTGGCACTGGGGATCCACTTCCAAGACGGCGCACCCACGTGGCTGTGCTTGCTGTTGTCAGGAGGCCTGGGTTCCTCTCCACGGGGGCTCCTCTGTAGGGTTGCCGGAGTGTCCCTGTGACATCATGTATCACATCAATAATCCTGAGAGGGTGAGGGGAAAAGCTGTGATGTCTTCTATGACCTGGCCTCAAACCTCACAGCACCATTTGCACTGCCCTGTTGCAGGACACTTGTTCCCGGTTAGGCCTGTGCATGGCAGGAGATGCCCCAGGGAGGAGCTCCCGCCAGACAGTGGGCGTGGCTGGGGGTCAGCCTGGAAGCTCGCCATCACACCAGGCCCCAAGCCCCTCTTCCTTCTTCCACTCTGCACCAGTGGTTCTCAAACCTGGATGAGCTCATCTGAGAAGCTTCTAAAAGTAAAGATCCTCAGATGCCACCCGAGATGTTTTGCTTCATTCAGGCCGAGAAATCTGTATTTTCAGTCTTCCAAAGCAATTCCTGTGATCACACTGGGAACCTATGGCCTGTTCGGTGTCGGCACTTAGTTTTTCCGGTAGAGGCGGGCCCCTGTTAGATTTTGTTCCCCAAGCCAGGCCACAAGGAGGACCCTGCAATCCAGGAAAGGAGCTCCATGTTAGTTCAGGAACCGCCTCTTTGTACGTCGCTCCTTCCCTGGACGCTCCCGTTATCCTCACCCTTGCTGCACCACTTCTCCAACTGGCCACTTTCATGGACCCAGACCTTTAACTAGACCCTCATCCCTGGAGGAGAGTGTTTTTGAAGACTGAAAAAATGGCCTTGTGACCGCCCACTCCATGGATGGCCTGTATCCGTGGGAATGTGTGGGTGGGGTTTGAATATGTCCAACTCTTTCCAGCTGGGCAGTTCTTTAGGTGCGCCGGACACTCTGCATGTCCAGTCCTCGCCTGTATTTTAGAGTCCAGACTTTGGAGCCAGATTTCCTAGGTTCAAATCCTGCCTCTTCTACTTACTGTCTTGTGATTTAGGGCAAGTAATGACCATTTCTGTGGCCCTGGTCCTGAGTGTGGTAGCTGGTGGGGATGTCCCTTGCCCCTGCTTATCTTTCACCACCTGTCCTGCCCCAGGGGCTGCAGCACCCATGGCCTGGCGGCTGTCAGCACAAGAGCTTATAGAGGGGTCCCAAGCTGGGCCCCTGGGGCTGGCAGGCCCTGGGGGGGGGGTTGGATTTGGGATTCATGAAGGAGTGGGTGTGACCCGCTGATGAATCCCAGAGTGTGTGGAAAAGAGGAATTAGTGAGGATTCCTGGGGTTTTGATTTGAAAATGGGAGCAATGTGCACGCCGTTTGCTGAAATGGGCCTCTGCAAGTTTGAGGGGCGTTGGGAAGAGTTTTGTTTTGATTGTATTAATTTTGAGACACCTACTAGACATCTGAGTAAGCACTGAGATATTTGAGTTTGGATCTCAGGGCACATGTTGGAGCCGGAAATAGACATTTAATAGTCATGAGCATTTTGGTGTCATTAAAGCCATGGACGAGCAGCTGCTGTACGCAAGAGAGAAGAGGCTCAGTGTAGATGGCAAGCGGCCGGCACCGAGGGAAGCAGCAGCTCGAGGGGGAGCATGCGTTCTAGAGAGAGAAGTTTTTAAAAGGTGGGAGATCCTAGAACATGTTGCACGTTTATGGTGATCGTCCAGGAGACAAGGGTAAACCGCTGATAACAGAGGGAGAGGAGACAACCGTAGGAGAAAAGTCCTTGAGTTGACATGAGGGGGTGAGGTCCTGAGCACAAACGGGGGGCAGGGGCTGCGTTAGAAGGAGCGAGGTCAGTTCACCAGCTGCCACGGGGAGGACACAGGGAGCTGGTGGTTCTCGGTGCGGGCAGTCTTGCAGGCAGGCTGTGGGAGATCGTTGCCTCTGCGTTCTTAGGGAAGCAGAAGGGGATGCTGTGGGTGGAGAGTGAGGAGGGGGAGGGGTGTGGGGTGTTCCAGCCAGGAGAAATCGTGAAATTACCTCCCGGGGAAGTGAGAGAGCAAAAGGATTCCAGAAATGTGCTGGGATCACTGGGTGAGGCAGGCCCCAGTCTCCTGCCCGGGATGGTTATTGAAATTGAAATTGAATTGAAATTGAAGGACCCTGGGGTCCCTCCCCACCATGTCCTCCGCATGCCTTTTGTCTATATAAAAGCTTTAGTCAAAGAATAAGTTTAATCAGAGAAGTGGGAAAATGCAAAAACAAAGGAAAACAGTCAAATGAGACCAAATAATAATAGTGTAATCGTTAAGCAAAGTCAGAGACCTTTAGTTCCTCCTCAAGGGCTACAGATAAACATTCTGAGCCACATCCTGTGAGCTGTCTCGTAGACACTGAAACCGCCACCAGGTGGAAGGAGTGAACTACATGATGACCAGCGGGGAACTATGACATAAGCTGCCGCAATTCTGCCGCAATTCTGAGAATTGGCCTCAAGGAAATGGGAGCAAACCAAGCCTGGAACTGAAGACTAAGTGTACTTAAAGCGGCCACGATGACGCTGGTCAGAGCACCGCAGGACCAGTTTCAGGATGACCGTCAGAGCCGACTGTGCTGTTTCCATGTGTAGCCCCCTCCCTCCGCCTGTGCAACTCTCCTGATAGTTGGTGGGGGGAGTTGGCCTTTGGACACGAGTCCGCCCTCCCTGCCAGCTGCGGGGCTCTGGAATGAAGCAATCTTTCTTTCCACCAACCTTGCCTCTTGAGTACTGGCTTTTGAGGGACGAGCAGCCAGACCCCACCTTGGGTAACACTGTGAAGGGGAAGAGCCAGCAGACGCCCGGCCGTGCGATGGATCTCACCTGCCGCTCAGCCCCTCTCCCTGATGGACGGCCGTGCTGTGCAGCAAGGGTGGAGCTCAGGCAGGGGATTTCCTCCGCTCTAAAGGCCTGGGGAGAGAGCCGCAGGGTGGGAAAACCGTGCTGAGTATCCAGGGCAGCCGGCCCCGTGGTGCTCAGAAGGAGCCGCCGTGATGGCAAGGACAGGGGAGTGGCTGGGCACTGTCCGTGGGCCCCAGCACTTCCGAAGGTGGGCACAGCCAACACGGCCCTGCCCCCCCTGGGCTCGGAGCCCAGGGAGACTGTTTTGCACACTGTCCAGGGTGGCTGCTCTGCTGACCAGTCGTCAGTAGGGGATCCCTGCCACCTGGCCTCGGATGCAGCTGAAGCATCTGGAATTGGAAGGCCCGCTTCATTGTGTCCGCTCAGCGTCCAAACCGCGGGGCCAGTTGACTGAGCCCTGAGCCAGGACTTCGCCTGACCCCTCATTTTCTTCAAGGTTACGCAGCAGCCCTGACCTCCTCAGTGAGGAAACGGAGCTCCTGGCCAGAGTCCACCCTTCGGGTTTGTAGGCTCCACGGCCCAGCCGTGCTGGTCATCGGGGCAGGGGAGCTCCAGGCAGCAGCCCTGTCCTTCAGCACGTGGAGCTCAGCATTACTGAGGTTTTGTCCAGGAAACCACAGGGTTGGGCGGGTGCGTATCTACCCAGAGATCTTTGTAGTCCTCATCTTAGTGACCTCAGGGCAACGAAGCAAATGCCACAGGCTGGGGGCTTAACAACAGAAAGTTCTCTCTCCCCAGTTCCGGAGGCTGCGGAGTCCAGATTTAGGTGCTGGAGGATGTGGTTTCTGACGAGGACTCTTTTCCTGGCTCGCAGACGGCTGCCTTCCCACCCTGTGCTCACCAGAGATCTCTGGTGCCTCTTCCTCTTTGCTGAGGACATTGGTTCCATGGGCTTAGGGCCCCACCCTTATGACCTCATAGAACCTTCATCACCTCCTGAAAGGCTCTATTTCCACTACAGCCATGTGAGGGATTAAGGCTTCACCATATGAATTTTGAGGGGGCACAGTGCCATCCAGAGCAATACAAGGGCCCCACCTGGACCTGGCGTGTCCCTTCCAGGGTCCCAAACCAGGCTGCAGCCAGGCATGTTCAGTGTGGCTCTGCCGGGATTGCCCAGTCCCAGCTCTGGAAGCAAAAGGAGCCAGTGAAGGTGGTTCCTGGTGGTTTGCACCCTGGAGGAGGAGTTTCTGACTCAGTGGCATCTGGACCAGCCTCGCCCTAGGGTCAGGGAGTGAGTGTGTTCTGCTACTTAGAGCTACGTGCCTGGGCCCGAGGCCGCGGCCCCTTTGGAGGAGAACAGGCCTTATTTCTGCTCTCCTGGCTGTCCTGACACACTGTAAGGTCACTGCCTCATCTTGGGCTCAGCTCTGGTGGGAGCCGCGCTTCTTGAAGGCTCTGTCTCCCTGATCCCTCCCGGGTCGCACTGTTCAGCGGGCACTGGGGAGGGGCAGGGGCTCTGCTGCTCAGTATCTGTCCTAGTTTCAGGTACAGGCTCAGCCAGTTTCCCTTTGTTCTAGCTGGGAAGAGAGGCAGAAGCCCAAGTACAGCAACGGCAGGCTGCTGGTCCTTGGCCCCTGCTGTCAGGGGCCACTTCCTCTCGTCTGCAGGTCTGCGTTGCACCTGTGAGGTGGCAGGGACGATGCCTTCCAGGGGCTCCCGGTTACAGTATTCCTGCAGCTCCGAATTTGATAAGGAACAGCTCTCGTCTCTCAGTGACCTCTTCCATCTCCCTGAATATTCTGATTGGTTTTGCTGGGCTCGTATCTCCCCCTTAACCCCTCGCAGTATCTGGAGGGATGGGGCAGTGATAGGCCAGCCTGGTCGTGGGCGAGGCTACAACCTTCTGTCCTTGACTCCGACAGCATTGCGTATACCGAGTGCAGAAGTTTCTGTAAGAAAGCATGTGTGGCAGCGTCAGTGCACCTCCACTGCACACCCCGAGGTGAAGGCATGGCAGGGTGCGTTGGCCCAAACAAGAGGGCCAGGGTCACCCCTGTTGCACTCAGGACGGCAGGGGTGGAGGGGGCTGCTCTGCTCCCCTCCGCCTGGTTCTCATAGTCTCCATTCAGAAAACAGCTCAGCTTTGTTTCTCATCCTTTGTTCTTCGTATTTCTCCTGGCGTCTGCGCCACCTCTGGGTGTGGGTCAGCTCTGTCCTGAATGACGGGCCGTACAGGACGAGGCCCAGGGACACCCCATCTCCCACACGCCAGAGGGCTGCGCTTGTGGGCTGTGACCCTAGAGTGCTTACCACGAGCTGGCCTTCTGCCAATGCATTTCCTGGTAGTCTTCCTCGATTTACCCTTTTCTTTTCACATGTTCCCCATCATGTCCCCCAGCCCCTGCCCAGATTCTAGCCCACCCAGCAAAGGGAGCCCAGGTAGATGGCGGCTGGGGTGACTTGGTTTGTTTGAAATCTCGTCCTTGGCTTCATGGAGCTTGAGGAGAGGTTTTTTGGAATTTAAATATTTTTTGCTCTTTGGATGAAAACCAAGGGTCCCCTGAGTGTCCATCATCCTCCCAAAAGAGGGATAGTGTATATCTTCTTTGGAGAAATGTCTATTTAGGTCTTCTGCCCATTTTTGGATTGAGTTGTTTGCTTTTTTGATATTGAGCTGCATGAGCTGCTTGTAAATTTTGGAGATTAATGCTTTGTCAGTTGCTTCATTTGCAAATATTTTCTCCCATTCTGAGGGTTGTATTTTCGTTTTGTGTATGGTTTCCTTTGCTGTGCAAAACAAAATGGTTCTGAAGAACCTAGGGGCAGGACAGGAATAAAGATGCAGACGTAGAGAATGGACTTGAGGACACGGGGATGGGGAAGGATAAGCTGGGACGAAGTGAGAGAGTGGCATGGACATATATACACTACCAAATGCAAAATAGCTAGCTAGTGGGAAGCAGCCGCATGGCACAGGGAGATCAGCTCGGTGCTTTGTGACCACCTAGAGGGGTGGGATAGGGAGGGTGGGAGGGAGACGCAAGAGGGAGGAGATATGGGGATATATGTATACATATAGTTGACTCACTGTGTTATACAGCAGAAACTAACACACCATTGTAAAGCAATTATACTCCAATAAAGATGTTAAAAAAAAAGAGGAATAGTGTAATGCATGAATAGTGTTTGTGAAAATAACTTTAAGACTGTTGCAAGTTCAACCAGGTGATTATGGGAATGTAGCAATGAGTGATCGTCTTTAAGAATCATGGGGGGAAGGAGTAAATGTTCTCCTGTCAATCATTTGAGGTGACAGTGATGCTGTGACAAAACACGGTCGAGGAGGTGCGCTGAGACAGGAGTGAGGGGCCGTGCTGATCTCCCAGGGCGGGTGTGTGCTTCAGCCTCGGATGTCTGGGGGGCAGGCCGGCCCGCGGGGGCAGTGGTCTCAGCTCTGGTGCAAGAGTGCGGGATTCTGAAGGCAGGCACCCGCGTTAGTGCTCAGGTTCCAGAGTCTGTGAGACCCAGGGCGATATGGGCACAGTGGTGGCCTGGACTGCACTGGACAGCACGAGACAGACCCTGGAGGAACCTCCAGCAATACTTGGGCACATTTTGAAGCGTGTTAATTTCTAAATGGAAGTGCCTCTGTGCTGAGGGCCAGACACGTCTGACCGTCATGTTGGTCATTCTCTGGTTTTCCCTGTGTAATCCTTCTTCTCTGGCATTCAACTCTTTATCTTTCTGGCTTCCAAATTACGGCTTTGCTTCTGAAACTCTAGTTCAGTCTTTCCCAAACATGGTTAGTGGTAGGCTTTGGGAAAAGAAGCCAAACTTCTCTGGGCTCCAAGTGTCAGGTGATGAGCATGTAGCCTCAGGTGCCAAGCAGAGAGGGACTTCTAGCTTCTGCATAGCCTCATGGAAGTTATCACTGCATGGGCGGCTGTGGGTGTGTCCTAAGCGTGTACGTGAAGACCACCCATGTGAAAACAGGCAAAGGCTATTTACGCAGAGCTGGCTGCAGCAAGGGCGGCGACCACCCCATCACCTGGTTGGTCAGAGACTCAAAGCCAAGCAGAGGAGTGGGAAAGCTTCATGCTGGAAAAAAAAGGAAGGTTTCAGGCATGCCCTGGCTGGAGGCGGCAACTAGGCGGGGGCATCCTATGCGATTTGTCAGAGGGACATATTTGGCTTCCTCTGGTTGGTCCTAAGCTGGAAGTAGGGACAAAAGTATGCTGTCGCTCGTTCATCAGGTCCTGGGCATTTGGGGCTGAATGCCGCAGGGCTTACTGTTTGACTTTCTGCATTGTCACTAGAGACAGCAGGCTGATTCCTGGGCTGGTTCCTGTGGAGGACTGTGGATGAGAGGTCGGTTCCCTGTGCGGGCTGCAGTGGGTGGGGGTTCAGAGCTCTATGCTTATATATGGTCTGGCCATTGTCTCTTTGTATGTTCTGCCTCTCAAGTACGTGGACATAGTAATAGGCTTCTAAAAAGTAGCTGTTGTTATCATTGTCACCTCCACGGCGGGTGCCCACATTGTTCACCCGGATGGTCTCAGAACCAGGTCCTGTTATGTCTGTGGCTTCTCCGAAGCGTGCCCGCCCGGGGCCATTTCCAGATCTGGCTGACTGGCTTCGTGGTCTGGTCTTTCTGAGGCAGCTCGGCGGGGGGCGTTGGCTGTGTGGTCAGAGTCATGGATGCAAAGAGTTGCTGAACACACGGCTGGCTGCTTTTCCTAGAGGCTCAGGGTTCCACAACTGGTTTTATGGGCTTAGTGTTTTAAATTCTTTCGTATTATAATCTTCTCCAGGCCAGCACGTGTCCACTGTAGGCATCCTATGCTCTCTGCTGTCGCATTCCTGGATATCTCTTTCCCCCTTTCTCCCCCTCCCTCATTTCCTTTGGTATTTTCCCTTGAACTCTAGTTTTTCATTATTTTTTGCAACAATCCTTTTGTTTCCTCATTTTCACAGCTTCCAAAGTATTTCCAGACTGGGAAGTTATATTAGTTTTCCTCTTGCTGCTGTAACAAATTCCTATAAACTTAGTGGCTCAAAACAACACAGATTTATTATCTCACAGTTCTGGAGGTGGGACGTCTCCCTGAGCTAAAGCCACGTGTCAGCAGGGCTGTGCTCCTTTGGAGGCTCTCGGGGACAAGCCGTGTCCTCTATTTTTCTGGTTTCTGGAGGCACCTGTATCCCCGCGGCCCCTTCCTGTCTTCAGAGCCCGTGGAACCTACCCCTTCACGTCTGTCTTGTCTCCCTTGGACTTTTGCTTCTGTTGTCACACGGCTTCCCTGACCCTGACCCTGACCCTTCTGCCTCCTTCTAAGGACCCTGTGAGCACAGTGAGGCCACCTGCATGATTCAGAGTGAACCGCTCCTCCTCCCCAGATCCTTAAGTTAACTTAACCGCACCTGCAAAGTCATTTTGCCATGTAAGGTGACACTCACTGCTTCTGGGGATTTGGACATGGACATCTGTTACAGGCTAAACTGTGTGCTCCAAATCACATATGTTGAAGCCCTAACCCACAGTACCTCAGACTGTGACTGTTAATTAAGCTAACATGAAGGTTTTAGGGTGGCCCTAATGCAATCTGACTGAGGCCCTCATAAGAGGAAGAGATCAGGACACAGACACACACAGAGGGAAGCTGATGCAAAGATCCGGGGCGGAGAGAGGGGGAAAGACGGCCTCTGCAGCCAAGGGGAGGGGCCTCGAGAAACCTGCTCTGCTGACACCTTGATCTTGACCTCCAGCCTCCGGAACTGTGAGAAAATAAATTCTGTTGTGTAATCACCCAACCCGAGATAATTTCCGTGTGCCAGTCTGTGGTGTGGCAGCCTTAGCAAACTAGGGCAGCATCTTTCGGGGGGCTATTATTCTGTCGGCCAGAGGTTTAGTCTAAATTTTGCCTAAGTTTAGTCTATTTTGGGAGCAGTAATATTTCTCATTTTACTCGAGACACATAAGAAATCAGAGGCCTACCTGCACTGAACGCTTGAATGAGCCAAGGTGGTACGCCTCTCTCCATAACTGAAAGGCTCTGAGTTCAGAATCTGCCCTGGACACTTTCAAAGACAGCTGAGCCAGCAGGAATGTTTGGTGAACAGGACCAGGGCTGAGTTAGGGGTTCTGAGCACTGGTAGTTTGTCCACAGCAAAGAAACTGCGGACCCAGCTGGAGGTGGTGGTAGAGAGGTAGTTGCTCGGGGATGCGGTAGGGACACAGCCCACCCGGCACACACTGTATGGGGTGTACTGCCTCAGAGAGTCTACAGACAGTAATGCAAAGGACTGAAGTCCGCATGCTTTTTATAATCACCTTGGGCTGGAGATTCTACACGATGTCAGAGATAAGGCTCCTGCCCCCTGCTGGGGGGCGTGGGTGGGACCACCGTGGAGATGATCACATGGTGTCAGAGCTGATTGGGAAGCAAGAGCACGGAAGAAGAGAGGTTGTGTTACAGGATCACAAAAATATTTGTGTGGTTATTATTATTTTTTAATTAATTAATTTTATTTATTTATTTTTTTCTAGGCGCGCGGGCTTCAGTAGTTGTGGCGCGAGGGCTTAGCTGCTCCCCGGCATGTGGGATATTCCTGGACCAGGGCTCGAACCCATGTGCCCTGCATTGGCAGGTGGATTCTTAACCACTGTGCCACCAAGGAAGTCCCTATATTTTAAATTATCTTACAGCAGTTAATGCAGGTCATTATTTAATGTATGACAAATACTTTCTGGATATCTTTACTGATAGTAACACTGTTTGGGGAGTAGATGAGAATTTACCCAAATGTAGATGAAAGTAGCATCTCTCTCTCTCTCTCT
>NW_020175105.1:5984398-6015625 GCF_003031525.2 Neophocaena asiaeorientalis asiaeorientalis | reverse complement strand
GATCTTCTCTCTCTCTCTCTCTCTCTCCCCCTCCATAAATCAAAGGAAATAACAACCAAATGACATAAAATTTGATAATCTGGTCCACCTTCTTGTGTTATTGCACTCATTTCTGTGGGTCATGTAGATGTAAACTTTTAGTTCATTAATGAAGTATCTTAAGTTTTACTTTTCCTCATTTTTCTTAGGCTCCAAAGAGAGACTTACTTTTATGGGTATGGCTTGGCTTGGTTTTTAATTTATAGTCATGACGTGATTGTTTATATAGAGAAATCCTAAGGAATCTACAAAGTTACTAGAACTGATAATAGATTGCAGGGTATATGGTTAATATACAGAAATCAATGGGTACTTAATATATAGCAGTACACAGTTGGAAAATGAAATAATAAAAAAAAACCATATACCATAACAACAGAAACATACAATACTTTGCAATAAATCAACAAAAACATGCAATACTTCTATAGTGAAAATTGCAAAATGGTGCTGAGACAAATTAAAGAAGACTTAAATGAAGGGAGAGATATACCATGTTTGTGGGTTGGAAGAAAGTATTATTGAGATATCAATTCTCCCCAAATAGATATTCACTGCAATCTCAATCATAATCCCAGCAGGGCTTGTTGTAGAAATTGACAAAATGATTCTGAAATTTATATGGAAATGCAAAGGACCTAGAATATCCAAAGCCATCTTGAAAAAAAGAAAAGAACAAAACTGGAGGGCTTACATGGCCCAATTTCAAGACTCACTAATAAAGCCACAGTAATCAACACGGTGTGGTACAGGCGTGAGAAACCACAAACAGGCCAAAGGAGCACATGGGGAGCTGAGCATTGGGTCCACGCCTGTATGACCACGACCTGACTGGGGAACAGTGGTTCTCCTGATCCTGTATTCAGTGTTCTCAGGACAAGGAAGTGTGTGCTGGCTGAAAAAAGACCCTGATTTGTAGAATAAGACGCAGCACATGGTGATAGTGAAAGTTTAGAGCCGTTCACTGTATTCACTGATGGAACCATCCTTCTCCGTCCTCCTTCAGCCTGTGTAATAAGTAAGAATTATATGACAGATGGGAATCTGACATTCCAGGATGGGTCAGTTGTTAGACAATTGATCCCATTTTCTCATGCATTTCTTATGTCATCTATGCATCCTACGTGTTCTGTGGCAGTCCTGAGTTCAAATAGTCTATCCTGTGATTCTTACTGTTATACTTGTCAGATCGTTAGTCCTGATTTGAGGTTCAGAATATCAGTATGAGGTGGCAGCCTGGGTCCTTTCTTAGGAGGCACTGGTACATGCGGTATCTTTCCTAGTGACCTGGAGCCAGAAGGAATGCTTTTATTACAGATGGTGATTATAGCACACGTATTAAACCCTCTTGTGCCTACTTACAGATAAGCACGTTGTATACATTGGGCAAGTTAGTCCTAAATCAACCCTAGCTGGTGGGATTATTTTGACTACTAAGTTACTGACAACGATATAAACTAAAACTAGATTGAAATAATTCCTTCTGACGAGACCAGAGATATAGGAGCCACTCAGACTGGAAATTTTTTTGTAGATTTTGATATAGGTTTACAAGTATCAAAATTCTGCAATTCTGAAATCCAAAACAGCTCTAAAAATTGAGCATTTTTAGTAATAAATTTGGTAGCAAAATCTGACAGGCATGGTGAATCTCCCAGGAGGGAATCAAGCCCATGCAATCGTTATTTTCCCTTGGAGCAATCTCAAGGGAGTTTTATTTTGGGAAATCATGCCCTGAGATAATCTTGCTATTAGTTCAAGACCTCCTAATTTATTTTTTTGCATACATTTGGATTTTCCTTTTCAGTTTCCTTCGATTCATTCTTTACTACCTAACTATGCCAGGTTGTTTTTTTGTTTTTGTTATTTTTATAAATTTATTTTATTTTATTTTTGGCTGCGTTGGGTCTTCGTTGCTGTGTGTGGGCTTCTAATTGCAGTGGCTTCTCTTGTTGTGGAGCACAGGCTGTCTGCACGTGGGCTTCAGTAGTTGTGGCATTCTGGCTCAGTAGTTGTGGCTCGTGGGCTCTGGAGCGCAGGCTCGGTAGTTGTGGCGCACAGGCTTAGTTGCGTCGCGGCATGTGAGATCTTCCTGGACCAGGACTCGAACCTGTGTCCCCTGCATTGGCAGGCGGATTCTTAACCACTGTGCCCCCAAGGAAGTCCTGCCAGGTTGTTATTTGATGGCTTCGCAGCCTAATGGTCACATCTATGTGCACAGTTCTTCAGGGTTGATGAGGCAGTTTTGTATTCATTTCTCTTTTGGTCCTCAGTAAACCCCTATTTTTCAGCGATGCAGGAGTGGAGACACAGGACCCAGCTGGAACGTGGCAGAAGCAGAGGTGGAGCCTGACTCTGGCCTCTGGCATCACCATGCCCCCTGTAGAGACTAACCCCAGTGCTGTCTCCAGGACAGCTTGTCAGTGACCCTCACCGGCGGTGAGTCTCAGGCTTTAGATAATGCACAACCCGCACACTTGTAAGTGCAACAAGTAGAGAGCAGCAGTGGGCCAGCCGTGGCTGGGGGAGGGGAGTGGGATTCCGACAGCGGGAAGGACTGGGGGTGTGCTGGCCACATGTGAGCTGGACGTCTCAGCAGCTGTGTCTCCTCTGCCCCAGGTTCTCTCTGCTCTCGTAGGAAGTTGAAAAGTCAAGATGAAGTAGGTGATGTTTTATTGACTGGAGGTGATGGTGGTACGGGGACTTTTATTGCTTCTACGCCAGGTTGTGAAAGGGTCCGGTTCCCAAACCTTGGATTGGCTCTCCTGCCATCCAGGAACGTAGGAATGTGAAAGCAGCGGCTCAAGCTCTTCATTCCAGAACAGACCCCCGAGGCCCAGGAGGGGGAATCACTTACACGGTGCCAATTAGTCAGTCGGCAGAAGAGTTGGGGCTGGAATTCAGCTTCTTCGCTGAAGAAGCGAGCACACTGTGAATCTCAGCATCCTTAGACTGCGGCCTGGATCCCTTGTGCTGTACTGCTGCGCTCCACCAGCAGAGGGCACCATTAGTCTGTGGCTGCTTTCAACAACTTAGGTTTCCGGTCCAGGCATTACGGAGACTGCGTTAAGATTTAATACTGTGTAATATGGGGATACTGCCTTCATGGATTGTAAGAACTACTTGAAGACGCTAACTTTTACAAAAGGATATGAAACATCACGATGTGCTCTAATGCGGAGATAAATAGAGCTGGGACAAGGGGGAGCTCTTTTGAAAACCAGATTTAGAGAAGCGTCAGTGTTGGCTGAGCTCCTCGCGGGTCACTGAATGTTCTGTCCTTGTCATCCAGGCACAAAAACTCACTTCCCTTTGTGCTGAGATAAAACAGGTGGAACATGCCGGACTCACTCCCTCTCCAGAGCAATGCATCACATTAAAACAGGGCACTGCTTCCACGCAGCACCCAGGGCAGGGCAGCAGACATCTGGACTGAAACTGACCTGCACCTTCTAGCTTCTCAGTTTGGTGGCAAGAAGACCACCTTGCAGGGCTGTCATGGGAACAAGACGAGACTGCGTGAAGGTGCCCAGCGCGATGCCCACTGCAGGGAGGACCGAGTGAAGAGGACCTGTGCTCAGGTGAGGGCCTTTAGGGACTAGCTTGGGTTGGAGGCAGCCAGTCCCCTGGGGTGTTTGACGAATTATTGGAATGTGACCTCGGAGTCAGGAGGCCCGGCGCCTGGACCGTGGGAGGCCTGCTGGGTACAGTCTTGTGATTGATCAGGAGGGCCCCGATCAGCCGAGGGTGGGACAACAGGGCAGTGCAGGGGTCAGCGACCCGGCTCCAGAGCCCAGCCAGCCGCCCTCGGGCTCTGTGTGCGGTGAGCACGCAGAGGGCGCAAAGACCACTTCCTGTTCACACTGGGTCTCGGGACCCAAGGTGGACCTGCAGGTGCTGCTGTCAGTTGGGATCCTGTCACTGTGGAGACGAGCGAAGAGGACCCGGGCGAAGAGGACCCGGATACCGAATGGGTCCCACAGGGCACTGTTGGCAAAGGGGGCGTGACTTCCACTAAAAACAAGGAATTCCATTCATCTTTTCATTTGAAAAGACATCTTAGTTTTAAGAAGTCTTCAGTGTCTTTTCTAGGGACTCTGCCAGTATCAGGTAGTTGGATTGAAGTCTGATGACAGGTAGGCAAACTTTTGAAGCCACTGTTGATCTTCAAACAAAATTTTGGATGGATAGAGGAATTGAAATATGAAGTGTTCCAATTGTTACATTTCTAAGGTCACACTATTAGGTGAGGATTCTTTTTTTTTTTTAAACATCTTTATTGGAGTATAGTTGCTTTACAATGGTGTGTTAGTTTCTGCTTTATAACAAAGTGAATCAGTTATACATATATATATGTTCCCATATCTCTTCCCTCTTGCATCTCCCTCCGTCCCACCCTCCCTATCCCACCCCTCTAGGTGGTCACAAAGCACCGAGCTGATCTCCCTGTGCTATGCGGCTGCTTCCCACTAGCTATCTATTTTACGTTTGGTAGTGTATATATGTCCATGCCACTCTCTCGCTTTGTCACAGCTTACCCTTCCCCCTCCCCGTGTCCTCAAGTCCATTCTCTAGTAGGTCTGCGTCTTTATTCCCGTCTTACCTCTAGGTTCTTCATGACCTTTTTTTTTTTTTCCTTAGATTCCATATATATGTATTAGCATACGGTATTTGTTTTTCTCTTTCTGACTTACTTCACTCTGTATGACAGACTCTAGGTCCATCCACCTCATTACAAATAACTCAATTTCGTTTTTTTTATGGCTGAGTAATATTCCATTGTATATATGTGTCACATGCAAATGAAGCAACTGACAAGGGATTAATCTCCAAAATTTATAACCTGCTCATGCAGCTCAATAACAAAAAAACAAGCAATCCCATCCAAAAATGGGCAGAAGACCTAAATAGACATTTCTCTAAAGAAGATATACAGATTGCCCACAAACACATGAAAGAATGCTCAACATCATTAATCATTAGAGGAATGCAAATCAAAACTACGATGAGATATCATCTCACACCAGTCAGAATGGCCATCATCAAAAAATCTAGAAAGAATAAATGCTGGAGAGGGTGTGGAGAAAAGGGAACACTCTTGAACTGTTGGTGGGAATGTAAATTGATACAGCCACTATGGAGAACACTATGGAGGTTCCTCAAAAAACTAAAAATAGAACTGCCATATGACACAGCAATCCCACTACTGGGCATACACCCTGAGAAAACCATAATTCAAAAAGAGTCATGTACCAAAATGTTCATTGCAGCTCTATTTACAATAGCCAGGACATGGAAGCAACCTAAGTGTCCATCATCGGATGAATGGATAAAGAAGATGTGGCACATATATACAAGGGTTCTTTTTTGAATATACATTTCAGGAAGCCTGAGCTGTCAGGGAAGCTGCCAGGGGAAGGTTTTCTATGGCAGCTCCTGAGGTCTTTGAGAAACGGCCCGGGGGGTGTGAGGACCCACAGTCAGGGTTCACAGGCATTTGATGTAAGATCCATGGACATGGGTGGGGCAATAAAAGCTGCTTTACCCTTGAGCGTGAGGGAGAATCTCTAGGAATACATGGAATTTCATGGATCTCATCCAGGAATACCAGCTTTCGGAAAGAACACTTAGGAAACATGATGGCGACACTTCCGTGCTATCAGCCCAACCCCAGTGGGCCTTAAGTTCTTTCACAGAAAGGACAGCGGACCGGAGTACAAAGCTGCTTTTCAAATGCCTGAGGTCACTTGAAGATTTGAAGCCTGGGTGGGAAAGCTCCCCTGTAACCACCATGGGGAAGTGGAGGAGATGCTGGGGGGAGTCCTGAAATGCGACTTCTTATCTGTGCCCCTTC
Source organism: Neophocaena asiaeorientalis asiaeorientalis (assembly GCF_003031525.2). Classification (NCBI taxonomy): domain Eukaryota; kingdom Metazoa; phylum Chordata; class Mammalia; order Artiodactyla; family Phocoenidae; genus Neophocaena; species Neophocaena asiaeorientalis. Next base: position 6,009,732 of record NW_020175105.1, on the reverse strand, counting down.
AGTTCCTTTCTGCCGGCTTCTCAGAGGCAAAGACAGTCCCAGGGATTGCATTTCACCGCACCGCCTCCTCTGGCTGACGGTTAAGAGAGGGGTGTTGGTGCTGAATCGTCAGGCCAGAGCAGCCCGGGACCTTGCAGTCCTTAGAGGGACTTGGCCCTTGCTCTAAGGTGAATCCCTCAGACAGACTGCAGACTTCCTCGTGGGGCTCCAAGGCCCTGGACACGCTTGTCTCAGATTTGTGATGAGGTTTTCCGTGCTCCTTCCCTGCCTCTTCTCCTTCTGAACCCCTGGGGCCAACATCGTTAGCTGAGCACCGTGTTCTTTTTAATAAGCCTCAGACCCTTGAGGGCAGCTGCTTCCAGGTGATGAGTTGGCACCTGAACAAAGGCTGAGATCTTTCTAGACTTGCCTTTTCCTGCACCCCATGTCCTCACTTTGCTCTTAATTCCTGATTTGGGGCTTTGCCTACCTAACTCCGTTTTCTCGTGTTGTTATTTCCGCCTAGAACGCTCTCCCCACAGCCCAGCAATTCCTGCCCTCAGGCTGTGGGATGCCCAGTGAACAACACGAACGCGCTTTCCTTTCTTCTCATAGGAAACTCGTGAGCATCCACGGCAGACAGAAATGGAAAACAGCTCTATAGGGTGATAGCAAAAGAAGACCCTACCCCAATTTCCTGGGAAACTTTGACTCACATCACTGTTAATAAAGGCCAGTTAGGAAGTTAATTCTGAACTGTGTGTCCCCACCCCCCCCCCCCCCCCCCCCGCCACGTGTCTCAGCGCAGGAGGGAGGGGTGGAGAGTACGGGGATTCATACCGCCGGCTTCCTGCAGCGGGACGGCAGCCACACCCTCCAGGATGCCGGGCAGCAGCCACCTTGCATGTTCGGGAACCCTGTACCCAACCAGATGGAATCCCCCAACACACATGTGGACAGTGTGGGCTGCAGACACGCTCCATACCCTGTTTTCATCACGCGGACCAGCCCTCGAGAGAGCTCTCCACTCAAGGATCTCTCCCTGCACGTGTCCATCACCCTCTGCAAGAAAACATACAAACTCTGGTGTTTCCAGCAGCTGTGCTTTACTGCACCCTCCCAAAAAGCAGGATGTGCCTCTTCTCCCAAACAGGTCCAGCTCCACTCCATGTCAACACTTACGGCGGTGTAGGGAGTTTACATGGAAACCCCCTCACTACAAAATCCTCTACCTTTTTTCTTTTTCTCCCTCTTGGAGTCAGCAGCCTCATCTTTCCACCTAGAAGGCAGTGTGTCTGGGCCCCTCTGGCTGGGCTGGCTTCAGCCCTGTCTTCCCAGAGTTCTTCACACCATCTCTTTTCTTATGTAGCGTGATCTCCATAATTTGTATCTTCATTTTCATCCCTTTGCTGATTTAAAAAGGATTCTCCTTGGGATTTACTCCCTGTACCAGATGCTGTTGGTACTATCCAATGTCTGTTCTCCCAGCTTTCTACAGTAAATGAACTCAGGGTGTTTAGCTGGACACGTGGCCACCACAACAGACCCCATCTCCCAGTGAGCATGGCTCTGTGAGTACAGGGCACCAAGGGGATGTAGGCGAGTGTGGACACATCTTCTGTGAGGCGTCCCCCAAGACAGGAGGCGCACCCTTTCCTGCCTTTGTCTCCTTTTTGCCTGGAATGTGGATGTTATGGCTGGAATTAGAACAGCAATCTTGGAGGAAGAGTTAAAAGCTGTGTGCTGAGGACAGCAGGTGCCACAAAAGAGAAAAAATGGGCCCCGATAGACGATTAAAACTTCTATTTAAATGAAAACAATTTTAAGTTTTCTTTTCAAAACAAAGTTTAATAACATGTATACATAGGAGAGACCCAGGAAAAGTAACTCCTAAAATTTTCTTTATCGTATTTTTTCCCTCATACATTATGATTGGAAAAACCCTTAAATTCCATGATTTGAGGCCTATTTAAAATTTTAGTTTCTCTCTTAAGACTTCTGTTATTTTCTCATATCAAAGAAAATAAATAAAATAATTGATAATTTGAGTCTTAAAATATTCCACTGTTCTGATAAAAAAGGTTATTGGAGTGCTGGCAGCAGAGGTCAGATTTGGACACCTGATTTGTTTCTAGGTGTTCAGATCTTTAACTGAGGCTTCCGTTCAGCCTTCTGTAAAATAACTGAACTCTGAGACTTCCCTTGACAGCAACATGTGAGGAGCAAAGGAGACAGAAATTAGGGTGGAGGGGTGCAGGGGGTTATTCCCAGAGGGAGAAGAAAGTCAGTTCTTTTCCATGTTCCTGCTTTTCCGAGAGCGGGTCAAATGTTTCTGTCTGGGCAGAATGTCATTGCTGGGTCTTCTACTCATTCCTGATGAAACTTAGACAAAACAACGAGACATGCCTGGGCCCAGCCCCTTGGACAGGGTTCAGAGTGCAGGCCAAGGGCTCCTGCCTGTGGGGGTGGGGCTCGGGGTGGGAAGACAGACTCTCCTTGGCTGGCCTCCAAGTTCTGAGGCCTAAAGCATCTGGAGCCATGTGGGGGGAGCGGTGGCCACGGCGCTCGACGGTGCTGGCCAGCCCCTGCTTTTACGGTCTGCGTGCTGCTTTCACTTAGTGGGACGAGGGGTGAGCCTTCTGCTTGATCCTCCCCCCTTAACCTTAAACTTGGGTCATGGACTGAAAGGAGGCGGCTCTGCAATCATACTTGATCTGGTAGAACCAGAGGAAAAGGCTCTTACTAATCCAGCTTTTCTGGTGCTCTGAAATTCAGAGGTGCAAAGTCTTAGCAAACCCAAAATATAATCAGGCCTCTGTTACAAAAACTGTGCAAGGTTCTGGTTCTCTGGCTCTCCTAGACCTTTTTTACCCAAGGAAGTTCCGTTCCATTCCCAGAACCATCTCTCTTCCCAGTCTCTCCAACTGAACAGTAACTGTTATGTAATGTACAACCCACTGTAATCACAGCAGGGTACAGGGGCTCGGAACCCAGGAGAGACAGCTAAGGTAAGAGCTACGCGTGCACACTCAGGAGGGCCTGGCTAAGTGAGAGGTTTACTTGGCATGGGAGGGCTGTATGTGTTGCATCTGTGAAAACTTGATAGAGAAGGTGGAGTGTGAGTTAAATCCTACAGGATGGAGGCGGGTAAAGGTCATCCCAGGCAGAGCACAGCTTCTGGAGGCCGTGAGTGAGCAGGGATTGGAATAGGAGATCGTGTGGGCAGCAGTGGTGGTGGGGGGGATGGTGTCACACAGATCGAGACACCAGACAGGGGCTACTTCCTACAGGCAATATTCTGCATGCAAAGGGCAGTTTTGTATAATTTTGGAAGAAAAAAGTGATGGATGAGCTTGTGTGTGTCAGAAGCAAGAGCAAAATACAAAGATGCTTTAGGAGTGACAGGACCCACATCCTGGCGGTGATGTGAGGAGACCACAGTGCAAGAGATGCTGAGGGAGAAGAGGGTGGGGTGTGAACTGGGGCAGCGCGTGCTGCCTGGTGAAGATGAGGCAGGGCTGGGGGCCCCGTGGGAGGACGCAGCTTCCTGCCTAATTGTGCCCAGTGTTTTCTGGAAGTGAACTGGAAGGTCAGCCTCAGGGCAATTCCCTAAGGAAAGAATTTAAAACTCCCATCTCAGGCTGCCCCTGTATCACAGTCAGAGCAAGCCTTCCTGCAGAAGAGGGGTCAGGGCGATTTCCAGACTGACTGGACATCTCCAGGGTGGAGAACCCAGCACAATGAAAGGGAAGAGGCTCATACAGCCCACGTTACTGTGAAATTTCGGAACTCATACGACAAAAGAAAATATTAATGGCTTCCAGAGAAAAATAAATACCAACAATAAGAACAAAATCCCACCACCCGGTGGCAGGATTCAAAATATTTAACACTTGGTATGGCCTGGGCACTGGCGCATCAGAATGGATGCCACTGGAAGTAGCTCTCCAGTGGGGTCTTGCTATACTGGGTATTAGCCCTTTAGCTGTTTGGATGGTGGAAAGGTCTAAAGGTCCAAGAGGAGCATCTGCAGGATGCTGGGACATTCCAGGGCTAGGGCTGGGGCTGGGGGTCATAGGATGCTGACCATGTACCAACTGGTACAGAAGAATTTCTGTATTTTAGCAACAGGTGTGGTTGTGTTTCGTGTGGCCCAGCTGACTACCCGTCCTGCCTGCTTCCCACCCCACTCCACCAAAGCAGGGAAATGAATCAAAATGGTACTCTCAGTACTGATTCAGTGCCTTTGGGTGTCTGAGAAACAAAAATTCAAACTAGAATTTTTTACTTAGCCGCATTATCTATCAAATACAAGTTATTTTCAGAATTGCAAGGCTTCAGGAAACGTACTTGCAGTACAGTGATAGGTTCAGGTTTGGTGGGGCGTGAAGCCTGTAAAATCTGGGGGGCCTCTCTTTCAGAAAAACATTAAAAATTACTACTATATAATTAGATACAAAGTGAATAGTTATTTAGAAGCATATGAGAAATCACAACTAAATACAAATATTAGCCTTAAGTATTATAAACAAAATCCAGAAAAAATTTGATTCACTGATCATATATTGATTTGATCATATATCTTGAGCATATATTTTCCCCATACTTTTTTGTTGCCTCTTCACATGACAACAGTTTTATAGTATTTTTGTGGAGAGAAGAGAAGCATTCAGTCCTTTCTCTGCTATGGTTGGTCAAAATTTGTTATTTCTTACTGATAGTATAGGAAACTCCGTGTTCATATTGGGATATGACCTCAGGGCCTGCAGGGGCATGGCCTGTTGGGGAGAGAGGTGACGTGGTGAGTGGGGTGGCTCGTGGAAGCCGTTCCTTCTCTGGCTTGGCAAGAACCCAGCTCTGCATGGGGGTGGAGGTGCCGCAGCTCAGTGTGTTCCCCACTCAGCTTCCCCTCAGCCAGATTTCAAACACGCACTGGGGCTGCTCCACCGCCACCCAGCAATGTGGGGAATGTGACCGAACGCAGGCGGGAGAGAGACGTTGCCTTAAGCGGTTGCTGTTGAAGGGTCTAATTTTTGAAGAATTTATAAAAACACACAATCATGTGACTCTAAGGCAAAGGCCCTTCCTTCCCAGGCCCTTGGAAGAGGCTCATTAACAGTACAGTAAATCCACTTCAACTCCTGTGTCTGTCCTGGGAAACTAGTGCAAGGTGGTACTCTAGCAAAAACAAGGAGAAAATAAAAAAAGGGAGCTGAGGGGTCTAGGAAACAGTGGGTCCAACTCAGGAGCGCTCTGAAGAGAGTTCCTGGGAGACAGCAATTCTCAGTCCTAGAAAGAGCACGTCTTCACAGATTTGGAAGAAGGGGGCTCCAGGAGTACACGCATACGTTTCTCCAAAATGCAGGCCATGGAGATCGTGAAGATGCCCAAAGGATTCCATGAAAGAGCTGAGCCATAGATGGCCAGTCTATGCATATGGGTCATCAAAAGCTCACACCACTATGATAATGTACACTTTGCAGTAGACTTAAAAAAACACTAAGATGGAAAGAAAACCAGATGTCCAGCTGACGCTTACCATCTCTGACAACTAGGAATCCTAATTTGTAAATCAGAGCAGATGTATTTCCCATTTGACTTTGATTAATAAATGAGCATTGGTGATGATGTTTTAAAAAAGAAATACCACCTGTCTATAATTAATGAAGAAAGAAATAGAGATGTAAAGATGCAATTTAAAAATTATAAAGGTCACAAATAGATAAATTGAAAAGGTATTATACACCTATATTTCATATACATATGTATGTAGTAGGCGAATGTGTTATGGGGAAAGATATTGAGGGTGTAAGCAAACTAAACCATCATTCAGCATAACAGTGGATAATAGGTAGAGCTGATAAATCCAGAAGTAGCTCTGTGAGCTTGTTATTGGGAACTTCAGAGGCAGCCACAGAAGCAGATCAGAAATGATTGAATCAGGTTGCTCTGGAGAGCAGGGCTGAGGGTAGGGGTGCAGGCAGGGACAAGTGGTTTTCTTTATCAGTGTCTCTCCTTAGCTGATTTTTAGAAAACGTGTACATGTTATTCTGATTGAAAATACATTTAAAACATTTGGAAAAGAGCTCAGGTTAGAAGCCTTGCTTGAGTGGGGACCACGGGGCTCATGTATGTAACTGCACGGCACTGCCAGGCTTCCTTAGCTGTGCCACCTTGTTGTAGGTGTGTGTGTCTTTGTCAGCTCAGGCTGCTATCGCAAAACAGCACACTTGGGGGGCTGCAACAGTAGACGTTTGTTTCTCACAGTTCTGGAGGCTGGAAATCCAAGATCAAGGTGCCAGCAGATTCGGTTCCCTGTGAGGCCTTCTACCTGGCTGGCAGATGGCTGCCTTCTGGCTGTGTGTTCACGTGTAGTTGAGAGGAAGCAAGCTCTCTGCTGTCTCTTCTTCAAGGGCACTAATCCCACCATGAGGGCCCCACCCTCATGACCTCATCTAAACCCAGTCATCTCCCAGAGGCCCCATCCCCAAATGCTACCACATTCAGGGCTAGGGCTTCCACATATGAATTTGGAGTCCAAAGCCACATGCAAGTGGGAATGTTGATGTGCCACTGTTACAGGGTGTTACGTTTGGATTTAGAAAGTGTTTGGGTTTGACCGAGGCCACATGGCAAGTTCATGGCAGAGGCTGGGTTCCCATCTCCAGGGCTCTTGTCTGTGGAGAGATGCCCACACGGTGCAGTGGTGTCCGTGGGGTCAGATAAGTCTGAACAGTGCTAAATAGCCCATTTCTCTCTCCCGGCGCCTTGCAGTGTTCCAATTCATTAGCAGTTTAATGTTTTTGAGGAACTGGCAAGAAAGAAAACACCTTTTCCCCAAGCATACTTTTTCCCAAGGTAGCAATTCTTAAGCTTTTTAATTTCAGGACTCCTTTTCATTCTTAAAAAAGTACTAAGGGCTCCAAAAAGCTTTTGTTAATATGGTTTAGATCTATCAATATTTATTGAAGAAGAAATTAGAGGTAGGAAACTTTAAAAGTATTTACTAATTCATTTAAAAATAACAATAATAAACCAAATACATGTTAACATAAATGAACAACTTTATGAAAAATAATATTTTCAGAAGGAAGTTTAGTGAGAAAAGTGGCTCTGTTTCGTATTTTTACACACCTCTGTGATCTGTTGGAGTATGGTCTTATGGTGGAAATGTTTGCAGAAAATCCACAAAAAGGAGGAGTATTTAAATATCCACTTTGGATAATTATGGGTCTTCTTTTTTGATACTACACCAAAACTCAACAGTAGTAGTTTCTTAAAGGTTAGTTGCAATGTGGAATTTGAAACATGTCAGTTAAATTTTCATACTCTGTTACATTAAAATCCATTGTTCTATCTTGCAGTTTGGATAGATGTTTTATCTGTGTATTATTTTGTCACATTTTGTGACATTAGCCATTTGGAAAATGCTGGATCCTTGAGGTGTGAAATTTATCAAATGTTGACACATTTCATTATACAGTACTGAAAAATCACATCTGTTACTATCACCACTGATCTCGTTAACAGAAGTTACTAGGTCATGGGAAATGGTCAAGCTCATGGTGGCAGATTCAAGTTTTCCAAATTCTAGTTTTTGTTAAAAAGCTTGAATTTTCTCACTGGCAACACTTGCTCTCAGTTGTTTCCTTGAAGCATCAGGCTTGGTTTGTCCATTTTTGAGAAAATGTCTGCCTAATACCCACGTGTGAATAACATATTTGTCTATCAGTTGTTCTTTCAAGTAAAACTGGTGTCCATGAGAAAGCTGACAAGCTCCGCCCACAAAACTCATACCATCACCCTTCAGCACACAGCACACGCGCCTTCTCATTTCATCTCACACAATAGTAAAAGGACATGTATTAATGGGCCAAGATTTAATGAAATTAATAGGGTTTTTTTTTAACCAGTTTATCTAGAACATTCTTAAGAGAAACTGACATCACTTGTCGCTGGTGTTAACGTTTCTTTATCGTGACTGTGCGTGCCTGGCGGGGAGAGCACATGGCTTCTGGCAGTTTGCAGCCGGTGCGCTGACGCGTTCGAAGACTCCAGCGGGCTTTAGGCGCACTGTGTTTGCACTCTCAGTGTGAGTGTCAACGCTGTGAGGTTTCCATCTTTATTTTGTATTTTGAGTTGGCGCTCTACTTTAACGAAGAACTTTCACTTCTCCTTATTTATGTGTCTTACATGGCTATGGACTCATGAACTCCTATTGATTCAATGAGTTATAATCTGTTACGATCATCACTTATTTTCTTGTTCAAATTGTTATAGCTTCGGAAATCTCTTGAAACTGGTTCTCATCTGCTTCTTCCTGCCCCACACTCCCATCACACGTGGTCTTCATGTCCTGTGCCTGTCACCACTAGCTCTGAAACTGCGAGACCACGTGGACTCTGGGCCATGACAAGTTCTCCTCGCGTTTCAGCTTGAAAGTGATGTCTTTTTCTCTGTCACTTACGGTATTTTTTTCAACCTTCAGCTTCACGTGGCCTTTGCCTGGAAGGGAATTAGTTTGTAATGGAATCTTTTCATTTCAGGAGATACATCAATATTTATATTATTTTGGAATTTCAGCCCAGGTACTACTAAAAAGTTTGTTTCCACAGTTATTGACTCAGCACAAGATCTGGTTGCTTACCTAGAAGAGTTTCTTTTGTAGAGGTGACGTTTCTAAATTCTCCTTCGTATTGACATCAGACTGAGTGTTTATAATATATTAATGGCTATGTTTGCCAAACCAAATGAACCAGTCACTGTCTTCACAGAATGTAAGTTGCGAAAGAGACATGGCAGATACACCTAAAGAGGGGAACTTTTGGTTAATGCATTTTGTTCTTTTTGTTTTTCTTTATTATTTACTTTTCATTGACATTTGAACATGGACAAGGGTGAAGAAGTAATGACAAACTAGGAAAGTAACAGTTCCCAGCACCTGCGAGTACAGACAAGGTCCTGCTCTGGGCCGTTCACATGCACTACACCTGCCAGGTGTGTGCTGGTGGCTCCCGGCTTATGACCGTTTTCCATCACAAAGACGAGGCCCCGCAGCATGGATAAAGCTGGACGGGCGCTGGCACGGGGCCAAGGCCTGTGGAGCTGGCTGGCATCGGGCTGATAAGACAGGCCGCCGAGCACAGGTGGCAACGCCGGGCCGTTCTGACTCGGGCAGCCCTCGGCCGGCACTGTCTGTCCCTCGTGCTCCAGGACAGCCGTGAGGACGCCACTGGGCCAGCCGGGGAGCGGAGAGCGGTGCAATCGCGTCCGAAGGAGGAGTGGCTGGGCGGCCAGGACAGCAGTGGCCGCGGGAGGCCGCCGTGGTCCGCACCGAATGGCCGCAGCTCGTGCCGCGGCCGTCCTTGTTTGTTGGAAGCAAGGAGCGCGCTCTGAAATGCGTAACGAGCGGCTGCGAGCGCACGTCCTCCGCGGGGCTGCGTCAGGGTTCCAGCCCCGACGTGTGCCTGGCGATCTCTCCTCGCTGCCGCCCCCGGTGCACGTGCTTCTGGAAGGAGAGGAGGGCAGAGCGTGGCGGGGGGAGGGGACGTGGGAAAAGCCTGAACTAGGCAGCCCGGGTGGGTGGGAGAAAAGGGCAAGAAGTCTCTTCTGAGAAAGCGCCTCTTCACCATAATCCCGCCCTTCGGCACCAGCCTCCGCGGCCTTTCGCGGGCCGCGGGCCTCAGGCTGGCGGCGGGAGGCCTTGGCCGGAGTCCAAGGAGGCTGAGCGGCCGCCAGCGGGCCTCCACGGACAGAGCCACCTGGCTCTCCTGTCACCTCGTCGAGACGCTTTTGCCTTCAGGAAATCAGCTAATGACACTCAGCCTTGTTCCAGAATCCCAGCTGGAGCCCTGGGCTTTGGTCTGGCACCCGCTGGAAGCCCGGGCTGAGCCCTGGCCCGCCTCCCAGGCCCGCGTCTGCGGCTGTGCCCGCTACTGTGTGTCTGTGATGGCCAGACGACAGGGGAACAAGGGAGGGGAAGGGAAAGCAGGGCAGGCAGCCATCGCCTCTTATTCTTCTCAATTTTGACTCACTGTTCTGCTGTCATAACTTGGTTATCAGTTTTCACGAGAATGTGCGTCATCCTAGAAGACATTTGTTTCCCCAAATTGACATTCAGATAGCTATGTGTTCTTTCAACTTGTACACCTTCCGAACTTATAGGAAGAGAATCTCATTTTACATAATCCTGTACGTACCATTGGGGTCCCCTTACAGCGTATGGCTTCCTCATGTTTGGGAACAGGCATTCTATAAAATATTTGCTTTGAATCGATGAGAAAATAATTGGGCTTGTAGATTACAAAGCCTGATTTTCTTGGAGATGAGTCCTTTGAAAATGATAGAGCGCATTTCCATAGAATCGTTGCCCTTTTGTAGAAGCACCCAGTCTGCCTGGCGTTTGTTTCACATAAGCTTGTAAGTCATGTTAATGGCTACCTTGAGACTCTCACTGCCAAGAAAGTGGCTCCTCGGGTTATAACCCAAGCAGGCTTCCTTCCTTTTTTCAGAGAATATAAAACAAGGTAAGCAGAACAGTGCTTTCCCACCCTCTGTGTGAAGTCCTCAGCTCCTTCTTCCCTTGTACTTTTTTTAAAAAAATTTATTTATTTATTTTCTTTTTGGCTGCGTTGGGTCTTCGTTCCTGCATGCAGACTTTCTCTAGTTGTGGTGAGCGGGGGCTACTCTTCCTTGCGGTGTGCGGTCTTATTGTGGTGGCTTCTCTTTGTTGCAGAGCACGGGCTCTAGGCGTGCAGGCTTCAGTAGTTGTGGCTTGCAGGCTCTAGAGTGCAGGCTCAGTAGTTGTGGCGCTCGGACTTAGTTGCTCCACGGCATGTGGGATCTTCCCCGACCAGGGCTGGAACCCGTGTCCCGTGCATTGGCAGGCAGATTCTTTTTCTTTTTCTTTTTTTTTTTAACATCTTTATTGGGGTATAATTGCTTTACAATGGTGTGTTAGTTTCTGCTTTACAACAAAGTGAATCAGTTATACATATACATATGTTCCCATATCTCCTCCCTCTTGCATCTCCCTCCCTCCCACCCTCCCTATCCCACCCCTCTAGGTGGTCACAAAGCACTGAGCTGATCTCCCTGTGCTATGCGGCTGCTTCCCACTAGCTATCGGTTTTACATTTGGTAGTGTATATATGTCCATGCCACTCTCTCACTTTGTCCCAGCTTACCCTTCCCCCTCCCATTGTCCTCAAGTCCTTTCTCTAGTAGGTCTGCGTCTTTATTCCCATCCTGCCCCTAGGTGCTTTGTGACCTTTTTTTAAATTTTATTTTTAGATTCCATATATATGTGTTAGCATACGGTATTTGTTTTTCTCTTTCTGACTTACTTCACTCTGTATGGCAGACTGTAGGTCCATTCACCTCACTACAAATAATTCAGTTTCGTTTCTCTTTATGGCTGAGTAATATTCCATTGTATATATGTGCCACATCTTCTTTATCCATTCATCTGTCAATGGACACTTCGGTTGCTTCCATGTCCTGGCTATTGTAAATAGAGCTGGCAGGTGGATTCTTAACCACTGTGCCACCAGGGAAGTCCTTCCCTTGTACTTTTAAAGTGGGAGGACAGGAGAGATCCAAAGCAGGGGCTGTGCTGAGACGGTTTGTGGACCCCATGAAGAGCGGAGCAGTTCTGTGCTTTGTCTCCAAGCAGGATTCTGCTGTGTTTGAACAGCACGCACCGTGGAGCAGGCCTCTGCTCGCATCCTAGCACTGACGTCCAGTAGCTGTGTGTCAAGTAACTGAATCATTAAGAAAGTAACCTACTGTATTTCAGATGCAGTTTCCTCATCTGTGAAATGGGAACAACATCACTGAGGTGCTGACTTTGGCAGGATGTGCAAGACACGAGGCCGACGTCCAGGACAGGACAGAAGCGCAGTGAAGCTCCAAGATGCAGAGGAAGGTAACATCTGGATCCAGATTTCTTCTTCTGTACTTTGAACCTTCTCCAAAAATAGGTATCCACATTTGTTTGTTTTGTTGTAGACAGACCGTCTGTTCTTGGGACTTTACAGGTGGTAGACCTTAAGGACCCTCTAACCCAACCCCTCATTGTAGGGTGGATGCGGGTTCACCCAAGGTCACACCCAGCAGTGTGTAGCAGAGCCCAGGTGAGCCCCTTGGATAAGGAGGGGAGGGTGTGTTCCTTCTCCATCCTGGAGATAAAACCACGCTCACTGATGAAATAGGTGCAGAGATTTCTTTTGCATTCTAATTTTAGCATCTGTAGAGTCAGCATGAGCTCATTTCTGTTTTCTGACAAAGGGGAAGGTCTTCGACAGAGGGGAAGGTGTCTCCTGCTGAAAACGTGCAGTGGTCTGAAGCCTGCATGGCTCCAGGGAAGGGGGACCCTGATGGGCTTGGCAGGCACTCGGGGTGTGGGGCACGTTTCCTCTGGCTCCCCGGAGGAGAAGACACGGTCGTGTGGGTTGATTCTGTAGTCTGGAGGCGGCTCAGTACCACCCTGGAAGCCAACAGCCTTAAAGCTCCTTTGTTACTGGAAAATGCATATGGATGGGTTGGACTCAGACAGAGGATTTTGCTGTTTTGTTGAGAAGAAAGGCAGTCTGAAGCTCCTATCACCTGCAACTAGTCTAGGTCCACCTCCAACCCAGACTCGGGCTTGGTGAAGTACGTTAGTAAAGGGATGAGACATCTCTGGCTGCTGAGAACACGTGGGGGAATGTGCACGAGGAACAGGCAGTACAGCGTAAACCTTTCTCTCACCCTGGAGTTTGCCAGTAATGTTTCTGCTTTCTTGGATTTTTCCTAAGTTAAAGGATGCTAGAATTATGGAGCCAGAAAGGACCATGTGGTCCAGCTTCCTCCTTTCAGAGCTGAGCAGACTGTGTTCAGAGAGGAAAACTCACTCAAAGGCACACAGCGAATGGCTTGCAGGCTCCGGACCAGACCAGATCTTGTAGCTCCTGTTGCAGATGACGCTCCACACCTGTAGTGCCACAAGCACTCACGTTTCTTGCTGAAGTTTGTTTATTAAGACCATATGGAAGGTGATTTGAGGCTGAAGTCACATGCATTCAAGATCAAAGGAAATGTGGCTCATCGTGAGACCCGTCTGTAGGCTGTGATGACGTCATTTCAGAACCCACTAAATGCACTCTTCAGAAACATGACCGTTTCCGTTTTCTGCAGAGCTATTTAAAACCAGAGGAGCAATGACATCATTTTTGACTTATAAAAATAGCTCCTGTCTCTCCTAGCAAACATTATACACGCAGCAGCCCTCACCTACCTGGCCGGGAAATACCCTGACGCCATGCAGTGTGATGAGATGAGCCATCACCAAGTCCATCGTGGAGGACAGAAAGCCACTCAGGCTGAATGCAGGAGGAACAGGGCTGTAATTCTCATCAACTCCTGCCTGAGTGTAAAAGGAACAGCAGCACTGAAAATGAATTCACAAGCACAAGCAATCTTACCAACATACGTAGAATGGAAAAAGCAGCCCCAGGAGACCACCTAAATTAGAGCAGTAAAAATCAAGCAAAATGAAATAATATACTGTTTAGAAATTCATTGATTTGTGATAAGACACAATTCCGGATGGTGCTTACATCTGAGAAGGCTGCAGGGCGATGTGATAGGAAAGATGCAAGAAATTGATGATGTTCTTATTTGTAAGTTGGGGAAAAGCCGGGGAGGGGTAAGATATTAAGCCGACTTCTGGACAGGACCTCTGACTTGGTAGCAGTCTTTACTAAGCAAGATGTCTTATTCCAACAATTGCAGACAATTCACTAGCAAGAGGATGCTCTTTATTCTATATTGTTTAGGAACGAAAACTCCACAATACATGAGGCCATGGGCACAGTGCCTCCTCGTTTCTTGTTCTGGAGTAAACGGTTATCATAACTATTCATGCTGTGTTCTGTTAGATGGAGTAAGTTGGGGAGACTAAGAGGTAGAGAGTGAAAACTGAGCTGCAGGATGCAAGAGATGACAAAGTCACAAGAGGAAGTTTGTTTTTAAGTTTGTTTTAGTGAATAAATGCATTAAGATGCTTGACAAGATGGCTGTTGCACCTCCAGGCAGCAAATCAGAATTCCCGGTGGGAAGTGGGCCCAGCCGGCTGGGGCCTGAAGCACAGACAATTTGCGGACTCTAATGGATGGGCCGCTCCTGTATGGAAAGAGGCAGGAATAACCCAGAGCGTATCCAAGTCTGGCACAACTGAGTAGAATTCAAACCCAAGTCAAGAGAACGGGAAGGGAGCAAAAGAAGGGAGGGTCCTTCTTCTTGACCTTTCCTCTAGAACCACAGACATAGAGAAGCACCTGGGCAGGGAGGCGGAGAGGGTGGGGCTGTCTGCCCCATCACAGGGATGGATGCAGAGGAGGCTGATGAACAAGCAGAGGTGAGTAGAAGCCGAGGACTGTGTTAGCCTCTCTTCCCCAGGCTGCAGGCTCCCCTTCCAGCCATGTTGCCTCAACTGGGGTCAGCTTTGACAGGACCTGGTCACGTCCACCAAAGGCGGGGTGGACTAGAGAGACTCACCCCCACCCCCAGGGTGGAGGCTAGACTTAGTTGTCCTGCTCTGAGCGTTGCTCTCAGAATTCCTGGACTATACCTGGAGGCAGTTCTGGGTCCCTGCATGTCTCCTAAGTCCCAGCTTTCCTCTCTGGTGCTGGCTGCGTCCGCCTGGGCCATGCAATCAGCTGTGCCTTGGTTTCTTGGCTGCCTTCTAGCTTCCTCCTGAGGCTGCTGCCTAGCCCTGCACTTTGACCCCCTTAGCTGGGCCCACACACCCTGTTCCAGTTTTCCAGTCCCTGCTCTATGGGTTGGACTCTGCTCTTCATGTCACCATTAGCTTTCCAGGGTTCTGCTCCACACTGGGTAGAACATGCTGGGTAGCTGTAGGATTCCAACATCCCTGGCACCCCCAGCATTCTGAACACATCCCAGCCATTGGGAACTCCCTACATCAAGCCTCCATTGCCACCTGGCCTGATGGAGTTGTGATGAGACTACTGGTCACCGCCCTGTTGAATTTGTACCTTTCCCATTGTCCTGTTTCCCCACAGATTTCTCCTTGTTGCATGCACTGGCTATTATCTATCTGACAGCATCTCCTCTCTTATTTTCTTCTGTAGTAGCCCGGTTGTTTAGGTGGCAGAGATTCCTTGATCCTGGGAGGGTGAGCGACTGCTCCAGCCCAAATGGATGAAACACAATGGTCCTAGAAAGGTTTTGGTACTGTTGCTGCCCTCGGTCAGTGTTCTGACAGATGATATACAATCAAACATCTAGACTTTCTGATCCAAAGGCACTTATTTGACATTCCTCTTTACCTATTTACCCTTTCCCCACCTTCTTTCCTGGAATTCTGGCTTGCCATCTGGAGGTATAGCAGCCGTCCCGCAAACTAGGATGATAATGAAAGCCAACGCCGTGAGGATTGTTGTTGTTGGAAGGGAGAGTCTGGTGCTCCTTTTTGTTTGAGGCCTGGAAGTCTTGGAATTTAGGCTGTTTTCTGACAAAGGGGAAGGTCTTCGACAGAGGGGAAGGTGTCTCCTGCTGAAAACGTGTGGTGGTCTGAAGCCTGCGCGACTCCAGGGAAGGGGGACCCTGATGGGCTTGGCAGGCACTCGGGGTGTGGGGCACTTTTCCTCTGACCCCCCCCCGGAGGAGAAGACACGGTCGTGTGGGTTGATTCTCTAGTCTGGAGGCGGCTCAGTACCACCCTGGAAGCCAACAGCATCCATGAGTTCTTCTCAGAAAGATGGCCCTGGCTATGACGGAACCTGCCAAGATTTTTCAGAACCCTCACTGCCACCGCCTCCTGTTGATTTATATGGGGATGTGTTATTCTGCCAGGAAAACCAGAGAAGCATTTTTAAGGCTTTTTAGAAATCCCATGACCCTCCTACCGCTTAAGTCCCAGGGCTGCTCCTTGGGTTTCCAGGCTCTGTGGGTGGCGTGGGCAGCAGGGCCACTGAGAATGTTTCCCTCACTCTTCTCACCAAGTGCTGGGACTTTGGGTACACTGGGAGGTTGCAGGGCGATGTGAGCAGCTGGTGATGAGGGCAGCAGAGCCGATGGGTGTGCCTTAGCCCCAGAAGTGCCAGCTGAGGAGCGTGCGGCTAAGGAAACTGCCTCATCGAGAGGATGTGTGGTGCAGCACCAGAGAGGGAGCTATGCTGTTGAAACTCATAAAGCTGAGAGTAAAAATACCCTGGAGACAGACAAAGATATGAGAAAACATTTTTATGTCCTTAGGGAAAAGGAAGACCTAAAATAAGATGCTCAAAGCAAAAACCATAAAAAAAAATAAATTTGTATAAACAAAGTTAAAATTATGTTGACCAGTGGTAATAGTTACCATATAAACTGTATGTGATTAGAAAATTGAAAATGAGAATCCAGGGTATGTAATGAACTCCTAAATGTCAATAAAAAGAAGACAGACAACCCAATAGAAAAAGGTCACAAACACAATTGGAATGTGTAATAAAATAAGAAAAATAAATATATTTTTAATGTTTGTTTACCTTTATTATATGCTTTACTTACAATAAGCATTTTATATGCAGATATAAAAATTTTAAAATGCCCGTCTCCACTAGGAAAATGCAAAAGCACAAACAAAGAAAGCAAAAACAAAATCAGGACTTCCTTGGTGGCACAGTGGTTAAGAATCCACCTACCAATGCAGGGGACATGGGTGCGATCCCTGGTCCAGGAAGATCCCACATGCCGCGGAGCAACTGGGCCTGTGCGCCACAACTACTGAGCCTGTGTTTTAGAGCCCGCACGCCACAACTACTGAAGCCTGTGTGCCTAGAGCCTGTGCTCCACAACAAGAGAAGCCACTGCAATGGGAAGACCGCGCACCGCAATGAAGAGTAGCCCCCACTCACCGCAACTAGAGAAAGCCCACGCGCAGCAATGAAGACCCAATGCGGCCAAAAAAAAAAAAAAAAAAAAGTAAAAAAAAAACCAGCTATTTAAGAGTACACGATCCCATGTACTCTGCATTGGCAGGCGGACTCCCAACCACTGCACCACCAGGGAAGCCCCTCCAGTCTTTCACTATTACAAACTATTACAAACAATTTTGCAATGGACATTATTTTATATGCCATCCTGTGCACCTCTGCAAGGCTCTCTCAGGGGTACGGCAACAGGGAATTGCTTTGTCAGATCATGGGATATTTTAATTTAAATACATACTGTCAAATTGCCAGAAGAATATGAGGGGCCTATTTCTTAACATGCTTGCCAATTCTTAGTATCATCAAACTTTATAATTTGTGTCAGTTCAAGAGCAAGCTACTGAATTATAAATAGAGGAACTACCCCTCCTCACCAAAAAAAAAAAAAAGAGAAAACAATCCATTGCCATCGGCAATATTTGACTCTTTTAAAAGAGGGATGAATTCACATTACGTGGGTATAGTATTAAAGGCTATCTACCAGAATTGCAGCATTTATTCAGGAACAGGAGTGCAGTGACACAGCAGTCACAGCCCTGTAGGGGCTGGTAAAAGGGAGACTCAGTGGGGAGGTTTTAGGGGTCCTTAGAATAAGTAAATACCCCCCGAGAAAAGGGAGCCATCTGAAGAATCCACTGTGGCTGTCCTGGGAATTCCTGGGGGCCTTCAGATTAGATATTTTAAAACCATCTGTGTCATCACAGGAAAAGGGGGGACATAAGAAACAAGCTGTAGGCTCTGGGGGAGAGCAGGGCTTTGTTAGCTTTGTTCCCATCACATTTCCAGGGTCCAGAGCAGTTCTTGGCCCATGGTAGGTGCTCAGTAATGTTTGTTGAACAAATGAATGAATGAATGAAAACCTCCTAGTGGTAAGATCTGAACAAGTAGTTTCGACCCGGCGAATACAGGATTTATTTAAAATGCGCTTCCCTTTGCTTTGGGACGATCCATTAATGGTTTTCAAAGGATGCTCCGCTTCTGTATCTCCTGCGTTCCAGTCTGTACTTTTTAGACTAAAGGATATCATCTTAGCTCCCACACTGGTTGTTTTGTTTATCTGCTTGCCCTTTGTCAGGCTCTGTGGTTTCACCTTGGCCGTAACTGTTCCGGTTGTCAGAATGTCCTCTGGCAGCTGAGGGCGAGGCGTCGCCATGTGTGGCTTCTGGCCAGCTTTCTCATGGTATGGTATTGCCGATGGCAATGGATTTTTTTTTTTTCTGGTGAGGAAGGGTAGTTCCTCTTTTTATAATTCAGTAGCTTGCTCTTTTCCCTCAGCAGTATGGTTTGGAAACCTCTCTCCATCATGACATAGAAATTCAGCGAATTCTATCTAAATACAGCATAGTATTCCATAGTGTAACCATACCTTTTTCTGATGGTATGGTCCCACACGTGTGCGCGTGCCTTCAACTTTACTTGCTGTGGGACACCAGCCTTAGTGTCTTCACAGCTCTCTGTGCCTTTCTTGGCACAGAGTAGGGCCATAAATGTTTGCTGCAATGAGCCGGTGTCCTTCATTGCTGGTGTATACTCTGTGGGCCTGTCACTCTCAGGGGGCCCAGAATGGCCCTATCCCAGGGTTGCTTGCTTTGACTTTGTGTCTGGAGCCCAGGCAGTATGCAGCTGACCCCCAGGAAATACCCCAGCTCTGTGGGCTCTGGTCCCAAACAAGGCTGACGTGATTTTTCCTATGTCCAAAACAGCATTTTAAATGTTTCTTCATCTGTAATATGGGAAAATCATTTTTCTCTCTTAGTGTAGATATGCACTTAGCACAGCATCTGATCTATGTTAAAAATCAATATATATCACCAATGATTATTGTTTCTTTAGTTAATTCTTTCATTAGTCCAAGTATTCATTAGCACTTTACTAGTGTGTCCCTTTTGGTTAGTGTAATGGATGAAGCTTGGAATCCTCTTTTACTCTTGGATGTCAGCCGGCCTTTTTCAACTTGGGTACCTAGAGAGAATTTAGCTCTATAGGAAGAAATCTAAGCGATTATTGTCTTGATTCTCCCAAGGATGGTGCATAACTGCACAGTTCTAGACGGGCAGGGAGAAGTTTTTTGTTACATATAGTGGATTCCTGCATTAAGGCTAAATTCTTTGGTGGAACTGGGTTGAGACTGGCTTTGGGATGTGCTGCTTGAAGTGAATATATTTAAGGAAACTCTTCCTAACATCCCCCTGCTCCAACTCACTTTTTAAAACACATTCCAAATCTTTCTGTTGCCAGTTCCTGTAGCCAGTAAACTTAAAAATATGGTTCTGTTTCTTAAGCATTAAAAAGTTATGTATTGAAACTTTGACCTATAATGGCAAAGGCTTGGATACTTAGATCAGTATCTCATTTAAAGAAACAAGATCCAAACAGAAATTCCAGGGCATACTTGGATCTCATTTAAACTGTAGAGTACATGTGCTCTCACTAAAGTCTTTTATCCTCCCTGAGCCTCTTGCATCCTAAAGTGAAGAAGGCTCTCTGTTATAGACTGAATGTTTGTGTCCCCCACAATCCATACATTGAAAGCCTGACCTCCAGTTAACGATGGTGTTTGGAGAAGGGGCCTCTGGGAGGTAGGGTTAGGTCAGGTAGTGAGGGTGTGGCCCTTGTGACGGGATTAGTGTCCTTATAAGAACCAGAGAACTCACTCTCTCCCTCTGTCTGCCTCATGAGGACACAGTGAGGAGGCTTCTCTCTGCAAGGCCTAGAAGAGGCCGCTCTACCTTTGCTTTGATCTTGGATTTGTCAGCCCCAAGATCTGTGAGAAATAAATGTCTGCTGTTTAAATCACTCAGTCTGTGGTGTGTTTTTATGGCAGCCCAAGCTGACTAAGACGCCCTCACTGTGGAGGGGCTCTGTCACCCCATCCTCAGTGATCGAGGAACCTGCTTGCTCATCCCAACTCCCTGCTGGCCACATCCTCCCGCTGCCCGCAGTGCCCCAGCACTGCTTTCTCCTTCCACTGACCTGTTCCCAGGAGACAGTACCACAAGGATTTTGTTCTGGGGAGAGAGAGCAGGGAGAAGAGAAAACAAAACAAGAAACGGCTAAATGTTTTGTTGTGAGTGGAGGGAAGGGAACTGACATACATTAAATTTTGTCCCAACACAACTGCCAAAGTAATATATATTCATTATAAAAGCCAAACAACACAGAAATAGAGAAGATAAAAAGTGAAATTCCCTCCTTGCTACTTTATTATCTCACATACCGCTCCCTACTCACCACCCGTCTCCACCATTAATGGGCTGACACTAATATTTCCAGATGGTTTCCAGATTGTGTGCACACACACCCACATACACACACACTCAAAGGTAGGTATATACACTAACATAAGCTTTTAAAAATAACAAAAATGTTATTCAGCAATTTCCTTTATTTCATTTAGAACTATATAACGAGGATTTATCCTGTTCTTTGTTACAACTGCTCAGAATTCTATATTATGGATGATGCTCCATGATTTATTTAATAATTTCCTTTTTGATGGATATTAAGCATTTAAAAATTTTTTTTCTCTATTACAAATAATGTTTTACTGAACATTTTCATTCCTATATCTTTGTAGAGTTGTTTGAATCTTTGTCTTAGCTCAGATAGCCGAAACAAAACACTGCAGACTCGGGGCTTAAACAACAGACATGGATTTCACACAGTTCTGGAGGCTGGGAGTGTGAGATAAGGGGCCAGCGTGGTCAGGTTCTGGTGGGAACTCTTCCTGGTTTGCAGACGGCTGCCTTCTCACCATGTCATCATGTGGCAGAGAGCATGTGAGCTCTGGTCTCTCTCCTCTTGTAAGGACACTAATCCCGCCATGGGGTCTCAGCCTCCTGATCTCACTTAACCCTAAGTATCTCCCAAAGGCCCCATCTCCAAATTCCAGAACGAGAGCTTCAACATGAATTTTGGGGGGGAGAGATGTTCAGTCAATAACAGTATTTTAATAGAGTTTATTTCTACAAGGGAAATTGCCGTATCAGAGGATATACACATTTAAACTTTTTATTGTCCTCCAAAAAGTTTATGACACTTTATATTCCTCCCAAAATGTGTGGTGAAAAGTGTTTATTGTTTCCTTTTAATTGGCATTTTCTTGACTGTTAGTGAGGTTGAGTTATATTTTCATAAGTGTTATGAGTCATTTGTAATTTCTCCATGAATTGTCCATTTATATGCTGTCAAAGTTTTAGTAGGGTGTTTAACTATTTTTTATGAGTCCATTGGAATTCTTCATATTTTAAGATATTAATCCCTGATATATCTCAAAGTTTTTTCTCCTTATATGAATTTTGATTTTTTTACTGCTATTTCTTTCTTTAAAAACTAAAAAGAAGGGGATTCCTGCCCCTAGCATGCACCTCCCCAGAATGGTGCCCTGCCAACATCCCCAACAGACATTTTCTGCATCCTCTGGGACCCACAGGGTTGAGGACTCCCCAGAGTCGGCCCAGGTCCACGCAGTCCATCCTCTCTGGCTGAGGCAGCATGAAGTCCTTGGGGTTTTACAAGGCCAGGACCTGGCTGTGGATGTGGGAAGCCAGCCCGTCAGAACACAAGAAGTATTTAAAGTATGTGATGAAGATAACAAAGGCTATCTAAGCAGAGAGGACTTTAAAGTTGCTGTTGTAATGCTGTTTGTGTACAAGCCCTCCAAGCTGTGTGGCTGACAGGGTCTTGGTGCTCTGGCCGAGTATCAGGCCTGAGCCTCTGAGGTGGGAGAGCCGAGTTCAGGACATTGGACCACCAGAGACCTCCCGACCCCACGTAATATCAATCAGCAAGAGCTCTCCCAGAGACCTCCATCTCAATGCTAAGACCCAGCTCCACTCAACGACTAGCAAGCTCCAGTGCTGGACACCCTGTGCCACACAACTAGCAAGACAGGAACATAACACCACCCATTAGCAGAGAGCCTGCCTAAAATCATACTAAGTTCACAGACACCCCAAAACACACCACTGGACACGGTCCAGCCCACCAGAAAGACAAGATCCAGCCTCATCCAACAGAACACAGGCACCAGTCCCCTCCAGGAAGCCTACACAACCCACTGAACCAACTTTACCCACTGGGGATAGACACCAAAAACAACGGGAACTGCGAATGTGCAGCCTGTGAAAACGAGACTCCAAACACAGTAAGTTAAGCAAAATGAGAAAACAGAGAAGTACACAGCAGATGAAGGAGCAACGTAAAAACCCACCAGACCAAACAAATGAAGAGGAAATAGGCAGTCTCCCTATTACTAAAGAATTCAGAGTAATGATAGTAAAGATGATCCAAAATCTTGTAAATAGAATGGAGAAAATACAAGAAACATTTAACAAGGACCTAGAAGAACTAAAGAGCAAACAAACAATGATGAACAATACAATAAATGAAATTAAAAATTCTCTAGAAGGAATCAATAGCAGAATAACTGAGGCAGAAGAATGGATAAGTGACCTGGAAGATAAAATAGTGGAAATAACTACCACAGAGGAGAATAAAGAAAAAAAGAATGAAAAGAATTGAGGACAGTCTCAGAGACCTCTGGGACAACATTAAACACACCAACATTTGGATTATAGAGGTCCCAGAAGAAGAAGAGAAAGAAAAAAGGGACTGAGAAAATACTTGAAGAGATTATAGTTGAAAACTTCCCTAATATGGGAAAGGAAATAGTCAATCAGGTCCAGGAAGCACAGAGAGTCCCATACAGGATAAATCCAAGGAGAAACACACCAAGACACATATTATTTTTTAAGACCCATATATATGCTGTCTACAAGAGACCCACTTCAGACCTAGGGACACATACAGACTGAAAGTGAGGGGATGGAAGAAGATATTCCATACAAATGGAAATCAAAAGAAAGCTGTAGTAGCAATTTCCATATCAGACAAAATAGACTTTAAAATAAAGACTACTACTTAAGACAAAGAAGGACACTACATAATGATCAAGGGATCAATTCAAGAAGAAGATATAACAATTATAAATATTGATGACCCCAACATAGGAGCACCTCACTACATAAGGCAAATGCTAACAGCCATAAAAGGGGAACTCGACAGTACCACAAAAATAGTAGGGGACTTTAACACCCCACTTTCACCAATGGACAGATCAACCAAAATGAAAATAAATAAGGAAACACAAGTACTCATTCTACGAGTCCACCATCACCCTGATACCAAAACCAGACAAAGATGTTACAAAAAAAGAAAACTACAGGCCAATATCACTGACGAGCATAGATGCAAAAATCCTCAACAAAATACTAGCAAACAAAGCCAGCAGCACATTAAAAGGATCATACACCACAATCAAGTGGGGGTTTAGCCCAGGAATGCAAGGATTCTTCAATATCTGCAAATCAATCAATGTAATACCTCATATTAACAAATTGAGGGATAAAAATCATATGATAATCTCAGTCGATACAGAAAAAGCTTTTGACAAAATTCAACACCCATTTATGATTAAAAACTTTAATCCCCACTACTAGGCATATACCCTGAGAAAACCATAATTCAAAAAGAGTCATGTACCACAATGTTCATTGCAGCTCTATTTACAATAGCCAGGACATGGAAGCAGCCTAAGTGTCCATCGACAGATGAATGGATAAAGAAGATGTGGCACATATATACAATGGAATATTACTCAGCTATAAAAAGAAACAAAATTGAGTTGTTTGTAGTGAGGTGCATGGACCTAGAGCCTGTCATACAGAGTGAAGTAAGTCAGAAAGAGAAAAACAAATACCATATGCTAACAAATATATATAGAATCTTAAAAAAAAAAAAAGGTTCTGAAGAACCTAGGGGCAGGACAGGAATAAAGACACAGATGTAGAGAATGGACTTGAGGACATGAGGAGCGGGAAGTGTAAGCTGGGATGAAGTGAGAGAGTGGCATGGACATATATACACTACCAAATGTAAAATAGATAGCTAGTGGGAAGCAGCCGCATAGCACAGGGAGATCAGCTCGGTGCTTTGTGACCACCTAGAGAGGTGGGTTAGGGAGGGTGAGAGGGAGATGCAAGAGGGAGGGGCTATGGGAAATATATGTATACATATAGCTGATTCTCTTTGTTTACAGCAGAAACTAGCACAACATTTTAAAGCAACTATACTCCAATAAAGATGTTAAAAAAAAAAAAACTAAAAAAAATTTAGGTGGCCGTGTTGCCAGTCATTTTCTTCATGGCTTTGGAGTTATGTTGTTATGTGTCAGCATCACCTTCCCTGAGTTCCAAGAATATCCACATACATTTTACCCAATACTTTGATTGTTTTGTATCTTTAGATCTTTAGTCCATCTGGAATTTGAAATAGAGCTCTAATTAATTTTCTAATTAATTTATTTATAATTAAATGTATAAAAGTTTTCTCCAAAATCATTCATTGGGGAGCCTTTTATTCCTCCACTATCTGGAAATGTCATCACTATCACATGTTATACTTCCATGTACACGTCTGTTTCCAAAAATTCTAATTTTTTTCCTTTAATTATTTCCTGTAGCTACATTGGTCCTATGCATATGCAGCTTTAATTATTTTAGTTTTATGTAGTGTATTTTTATATCGTTGATATCACTACTCGGTTGTTTTCCAAATGTTCCTGGCTACTGTCGTGCGTTTTCTTTTTTGGATTCCAAGTTCTAAAACTTCTACTTCTCAAAATAATGATTGAAATTTTCAGTTGACTTTATATAATAATTAGGAGAGAATTGGTATTTTTACAAGATTAAGTCCTCATATCCATGAATACAGTATATCTTTTAAGTCTTTTATGCCTCAGCAAAGTTCTATAGTTTTTGTTTTCATACTGTTCTTGCACATTTAAGTTTATATTCAGCTATTCTGTAGTTTTAGTGCTATTTTAAATGGGATTCTTTTCCATTACATTGTCTAATTAATGATTGATGGTATGCAGGATTAATGACACTTACAGGTGGCCACGCTACTGAGCTTTCTCATTTTATTAATGTTGGTTAATAATGTTTTCAGCCAGTTGTTTGGGGTCAGCAAACTTCTTCTGTGAAGGGACCGATAGGAAATATTTTTGGCTTTGCTGGTCATAGGAGCCCTGTTGCAGCTACTCAAATCTGCCACTGCAGTGTGGAAGCAGCCGTAGGCAATAAAGGAATAGATGAGACCATGTTCCAATAAAACTTTATTTACAAAAACAGGCTGCTGGCTGGATTTGACTATTGGGCATGGGACAGGGTTTGCTGACTATATTCTAAGGATGCAAATATATTGTATATGAATAATATGCTTTTCCTTGTCTCCAAAACAGTGGATTTCAGAAGAGTGTTGAATAATAGGCATGATAAAAGTCACTCTTGTTTTGTTCTTTTTTTTTTTTTTTTTTTT
>NW_020175105.1:5955375-5984360 GCF_003031525.2 Neophocaena asiaeorientalis asiaeorientalis | reverse complement strand
CGCAGGCCCAGCGGCCATGGCTCACGGGCCCAGCCGCTCTGCGGCACGTGGGATCCTCCCGGACCGGGGCATGAACCCGTGTCCCCTGCATCAGCAGGCGGACTCTCAACCACTGCGCCACCAGGGAAGCCCTGTTTTGTTCTTATTTAAGGTGTTGGTATCTCACCATTAAGTTCAATGTTTCTTATTAAATTTTTGGCAGATATTTTTACCCAGTTAAAAGTGTTTTCATCTATTCCTAGGTTACTAAGAGATTTTAACAGCAGTGTGATTGAATTTTAGCAAATGCCATGTATCTCTTAATATTCACATTTTCCCTATTATTTCTTCATGAATATAAACAAAATATAATGAACTGTCCTTGAATTAATGGAAGAAATGATTCCATTTCCTATATTTCATTAAAGATTTCTATATCTACATTCATAAATGAAGCCATAATTTTCTTTCTATAATATTTCTTCGATTTTTTAGTACTATTCTAACTTTTGTAGAATGAATTGGGAAACTTCCCATCTTTTTTTATGCTCTGAAATATTTTAAGTGATATCAAAATTAACTATTCTTTGCAGGTTTGCTAGAACACCCAGAAATTATTTGGGTTTAGTGAACTTTTTCAATGATGGGCTGTGCCATTTCCATCTCCTCTGTTATTCATTGATCTTCATGAAGCAGGGTCGTCCCAGCACCTCTTTGCCCCCGATGGCTAAAGCCTGTGTGCTGCGTGGGATCCGTTCCACTTAGACTTGCTGTTGTGGAAACTGGTCAGCCGAGTGGACGTGAGAGCAGAAGAAACCTGTCATAGGTTAAAATGTCTCCCCCATTTCTGCTTGAGTTCCGGAATGGTTAAATTATACAATAAGGAAAGACAGAGGAGAAGCAGAAAAGGCAGAAAAGGCAAGCTCTTTAGAGATAAAATAAGTGGTAAGGAGAGGCCCTGAGCCGCTCCGGAGTAGAAAAGAGGGCGGGTACCCCTGCAACTTCTACTTGCACCCAAAGGGAGCAGGGCTGGATTGTTAAAGGGCATCACTGGTTCAAGGAAAGAAGGGATTTTGCACTTTGGAAAATTCGATGGGCGTTTAAGGCTCCTGGAAACCTTGGGCTTTCCACTCCCTGCTGAGTTGTCAGGTTGCCTTTGCTGGGGCCACACCAGCTTCAGCTCCGCGTGTTGGGGACACTGGCTTGTAGTGCTCTCTAGCTCCCTCCCCGTCACCACCCTTGGATCCCTGGATACATCCTTTCCTGGGGGGGCGGGTAGGAGGTAGGCAGAGCCCCCCTGCAGCCTGCCCTCTGTCTTCATGCTCAGGTGCTGGTCCCCTAGGGATTCCTTGCCCAAGCGGCCCGGCTGACAGCACCTTATGGTGCAGACCACCTGGAGAGGTGGGGGGCCACCTGCTGTGCGTGGGGCTGAGCCACAGGTGAGACAGAGTGGTTGACGCACGGCTCCCATCTGTCCTGCTCTGCGACCTGCACGCATGATGTGCCTTGACGGGACAGCTCTGTGCTTGGGCTCGTCGGGGTTGACTTTCAGGAATGGAGTAAAAGATGTATTTTTGTTTTCTTTAGAACCTAGTATCCAGCTTTTCTAGCTCAGTGTCCAGGGCAGGAGGAAGAGGCTGCAGGCAGAACCCGTGACGGGACCTCAGCGTGGACCTGGCCGTCCTTGCACTGTTGAGTCTCCCACGGCGCCATGCCTGCCTGGTGGGCCGGAGGGCGAGGCTCCTTCAAGGTTCACATTTACAAACTACAAATGGATGCCCTCAGGCTCTTTATTATATTTTGTTTACTGTGTTTTTGAGGCCAGGGCAAAAATTAGATGTGATCTTACGGCTTTTCTACCCAAGTTTTTAAATGTCCTTTCCCGGGTGTGAAGGAAGGAACTGGATGGCCTGGAGGACGAGCCCAGGATATGACACAACCTGGAGAACTGGCTCTGGAGGACTTGCCCACGCCCTGAACAAGCGGAAAACCCAGGGAAGAACCGTCTCATCGTTTTCAAACCCTCCTATTCTTGGGAAAGCTTTTCTCTCTCCAGAGAGCTGTGATGACTTTGCCTTTGTGATTCCAAAGGCAGAATCCCTTCAAGCTGAAACCCCATGTGCTCTGCGCTTCAGCTAGGGTTCCGGGGGCGGGGGCAGGGGAGAGCGGGCTGCTGCTGCGTTTGCCCTGAGGTGGGGATGGAAGCCACGACCTTCCCTTGGGGGTGACATTTCAGGCTCCAGGCAGCCGGGGCCCCAGCACTGTCCCTGTCTGCCTCCCCCTTCTCTCCGTGAGGGTTCAGCCCTGATGGAAGGCTGTGAGCTCTAAGAGGCCCAGGGCACCGAGCACACTAGGGGCTGGGGGCTCGGCCAGGAGGCCAGGGAGGCCTGGGGGTCCCACAGCGACCCGGAGAGGTCCCTGGATCCGCTTATGCTTCCGGAACCTGGTTATCCTGAAGTCCTGCTGCCACCTGAATGACAGACCCCCCTCAGCCTGTGCTGCACGCAGGTGATAAACGATCTTCGGGATGCACCACACCAAACAAAGCTGCGCCTCCCCTGGAAGTGATGGGCGTCTACGCGGCCAGCATCAGGGAGGTTGTGACACAGGGGGAGCCTGGGCGGTGGCCTCGGGAGGGTGGCACGGCTCCGGGTGACTGCACCCCCTGCCTGGGCACTCCCTCCCACCACCCCGCTGCCCCTTACGGCCAGTTCAGATGACCGACCCCCTGCGATTCCCTGAGCCGCTCAAGGATTTAATCTCAACACATTATCTTCCCTCAGCGCTGCTGGTTTCCTCCACGGGCGAGTGAGGAAATGGCTCAGGGCGGGCAGGCAGGTCTTCCCCGTGGGACGGGGGGTGATGGGGAGAGAGGTGGAGCAGCTGGGCCCGACGCCCGAGCACAGGGTTGTGGTTTGTGAACGTCTCTGACTTTCAGTGTTTATTACGGAGCAGAACCGCAACAACAAACTTCTGGGGTCCCGAGGAAACACAGCCTTGCTACAGACTCATCTCTTCCGCAGGGAGGCCTCTCTCTTGGAGGAGATCTGGGAAGGGGAGATCTTGGGAGGTGTGCCCTGCACGACACGGCATTGAGACGGCTCCACTCGCTGAAGCGTATCAGGCCCTACGGTGTAGACGGCGGGAGCGGGAAGCCTGGGGAGCAGAGGGCATACGGTAACTCTCCATAATTTCTCGTCGGTTTTGCAGTTGTTGAAACTCAAACTGCTCTAAAAATAAAGTTTATTAGTGAACGTTAAAAAGTTGTCAGGAAAGAGCATCTACAGTAGGTCAGATATGATTAATAACTAATATCAACACTGCATTAACAGGAATGCAATATTATTTTTTATAAGGTAAGTATAAGTAACAATGAATAGTATACATCTAATTTTTTAATACTCCATATACAATCAACATGTTTTGATCAACAGTGTAAACCATATAAAAGAAAATCTTGCTTTCCATTTGTACAAATATTACTTTCATCATAGCAAAACTTTACAATGTTAAAACGTACCATATAGAGAGGCTATAAAAAGTATTGCTTGTTTCAAAACGAAGTTATTGGCGTCTAATCAGTTACATCATCACCTCTAATATCAGTCACCAGATCCATAGCATGTCTTTGTTTCCAAGAGTTTATATTATACAGCAAGATTACTCTGTAGCCAAATTAAGTCAAAAGGGTTTCTTTTTTTAAAAAAATAAATAAGTAAACGCACCTAAAAATGTGTAGTTTTATCTACCAGGTGCTAGGGTGGGGATTTTTAGTACTTCTGCTGGCAATTCAGATAGGAATGTATAATCTCGGAGGGCATATTGTGCTTGTGGAAGAGAAAATAGTCCTAATTGCTTCAGTTTTTATCCCAGATGTAATATATAAAAAAAATATAAGACGTGTTTCTTAAAGCAAGCATCCTCTCGTTGGCTCTGGTTTTTACAAACGCCAGCCACCTACTCATGCGATCTCCTTGCCGGCTCCCTCTGTGGCTAACTGCTTCCCTTCTCCCTGGGCAATAAAGGATGCACAGCGGCTCCAGGCAGGGCAGCCAGCTGGTTGCACAAGCAGCAAGGATGCTTACGATCAGTCCACTTTCAATGGAAGACATGGAAAAAAGGGGTCTGTTCTGTATTTCCTTTTGGCCCTCTCCCCTCTAGTGCTTGGGCACGTGCCCTGGACCCTCCCCGTCCAACCAGGCCCAGGTTCCTGACGCTCAGCGAGTGATGCTGGGTTTTTTAAAAAATTAATTAATTTAATTAATTTATTTTTGGCTGTGTTGGGTCTTCGTTGCTGCGCACAGGCTTTCTCTAGTTGTGGCGAGCAGGGGCTACTCTTCGTTGTGGTGCAGAGGTTTCTCGTTGCGGTGGCTTCTCTTGTTGCCCAGCAGGAGGCTGTAGGCTCACAGGCTCAGTAGTCGTGGCTCGTGGGCTCTAGAGCGCAGGCTCAGTAGTTGTGGCGCACGGGCTTAGGTGCTCCGCAGTATGTGGGATCTTCCCAGACCAGGGCTTGAACCCATGCCCCCTGCATTGGCAGGTGGATTCTTAACCACTGCACCACCAGGGAAGTCCGATGCTGGGGTGTTTGTGCTTGGGACTTCTCTCAATCCTCAGGTGTCTACAACTGCAGAATCTGCCTGCACGTCCACACACCTGTGGCTAATCCCTAGGCAGGTGGTTCTCAGCCTTGGCTGAACATCAGAATGATTTTAGGAGTTTTACAAAGTCTGAATCCTGGGTTTTGCTGGCCTGAGGCACGGCTGGGCCTCAAGATTTTCAAGAGCTCCCCCTTCGATTTCACTGTGCAGCCGGCATTGAGAACCCCATCCCTAGCGTGCGGGAACGGCTTAGTTTGGAAGACCGTTGGTGGCATTCGTCAAACATGCTAAACATTATTAGGGCTCTGCTGGTATCTCTAGTCTATATTGTAATTGCATATCAATTGTAAATACAAAAATAAAATACTTTGCATCAAAGTCAGATTGGGATAGAGAAACCAACAAAGTGCTCCGCTCTTGTTTTTCTCACATTTACAGGGTCCCGTTGGCAGACGGGTGGAGTACGGCATGCAGCTGAAGTTGTGTATTAGTTGTGACACTGATTCTTTCCCACTGATTTGCCCCAGAGTCAAATGAACCTGCTTCAGACCAAGAAACTAAATGTGCTTTCCACCTTTTTCTCACTTTATAGATATGAAAAAGAGTCTCCTCTTCATCAGGACAACGACCTAGCCTAGCTCTGCAGTGATGTGCCTTTTTATGAGAGAGAAGAGAATTTCCTCTTGTTTCAGTCAAACCCCTTTAAACACAAATTTCCGTTTCAAATTTTGATTCTCTTGCAGTCTTTCTAAAGTAACGTATTTCTTTTAGTAGAAAAGTGAGTTTTCCTATAAACATACCTTACGAAGTTCAGTGCTGAAAAAGTTACAAAAATAGGCTAACATTTAAAAATCTTGTTGGAATGTGTCTTTAATAGTAAAAACTCTGTGCTCCTGACGCAGCCGGTGTGATTGGTGAGAGAGGTAGGGGTTTCTATTCACGAAGGTTTTACAGCCCCAGCAAAGAAAAAACACAGATCATGATGTTGTAATAACGTGCTCGTCATCAGGAAAGAAATGCAGAGTAGATGTTAAGGGCAAGTTCAACAGCTGTCGCTTTGGGTGAGCAGCTCATTCCCTGCAGCAGGAGATGGATTTTTCTAATACTTCTTAGGAAATGAAACTGTCCAGGGCTTTCTCAAGGCTCAGATTTGGGTATCTGCCACTTTCAGGATCAGTTAGCTGCTGGTGACAAGGACTCAGAGGCTTCTGGAATGGCCACCAGTGGCCTAGTCTCCAGGCACACCAGGGACTGTGGGCTCGTTCTGGCCCTGCCTCGGGAATCTCTTCCACACACACAGTTTCTCTGATTCTGCCCTGACTTGGGGGCACGGTGTAGACGCCTAGGCTTGTACAAGGGAAGGTGACTTTAGAGATGAGGGTTTCAACTCTGGTTGTCCATTACAATCACATGGGGAGCCCGTAGAATTCCCATTCAGTTGGTCCTTTTGAGCTCACAGGGGGTCCTGGTGGGCAGCAAGGGTGAGAACCGTGTCACGGAAACCGAGCAGCCGCATCCTACACGCTGAGCGCGCCACGAGCGGGCCGGCGGAGTCTTCCCTGCAGAGCCTTTCCCTAACACGGCTGCTTCCCAAACGCTGGTGCTCATTAGAGTTACCTGGGGGAGCTCTGAAAATCCCTGGGCCCAGGCTGCCCTGAGACAAATTCAGACCCTTTTTGGTTGGGACCCAGCAGACTCCCAAGGGCAGCCAGCCTGAGAACCACGACCTTTGTGCTTCTGCCATTCGTGGTTCATGTCTGTCTGCAGTGGGGGCGGCGGAGGACTAAAGCTCAAAATTAAGAACTTTCAACAAATACCTAAGCCTTAGTGTCAGCTGGAATGCAACCTGCTGGCTCCACCACTGTGCTCCTAGCTGTAGAATCAGTGACAACTTGGACCAGAGCAAACCTAGAGTTTGGAAGGTTCATCTCTGTCTTCCTGAGGTGACAGAACAATTTTTCATAGAGTGTGACAACAGGGACTCCTTAAAGATGATGTGAGAAGATGTGTGTAAGGCCCACTGGACAGCTGACCCTGGAATGACTCAGGCTGGGGCGCTGACCCTTCTGAGCAGTGGACCCGCCAGTAACTTTGGTAGGTCGGCGCTCTGGAGCCTCCGGTTCTTTATCTGAGGATTCAGCCAACTGGGGCTCGTGTAGAACTGTCATGTTCACTAGTGAAAAAAATCCACGCCTAAGGGGACCCGCACCCATGTTGTTCAAGGGTCAGCTGTAAATGTTAGCCTCCGACTCTTACTTCCCCCTGACCTGTGTCCAAAGGCCTGGTCTGGAGCTGAGCCGTGGGGAAGGGTTCCAGGGATGGCTGGGGAGGAAACAGAAGACAGGCTCTCTGTGGGACCTCGGGGCCTCGTGTCAACTAGGAGGAACCAAAGGGGTGAGCGTTAAGCCCTGAGGTCTGGCCAGTCAGAGCCACGACGTGGGAATCCTGGAGCCCTGGGAGCCCCCCTCCTGACCTCCCAGGGACCCCCGGACTGGACTCAGGCTCTCTTGGGCTCTGAAGCATCTACAGGGCCCCCTGCACCTCCTTGGACAGACGTAGTGAGACCATTCTAGGAAACACAATCTTTAAGAGAATTTGGCAACTACATTTTATGCAGGAAAACTGAAATACAAAGAAGAAAAAAGCTGAATAGTTCTCGCTGTTTTATTATGTTAAAGTATTTCAAATTACAAAAATACTAGGGTTTTACTGCTACAGTTGGACCAGCACCCTGTGGTCCTCCCTCACCATCTGTTTCCTGACAAGTAAGTGACAGCAGAATGTGAATGGTTCTGTTTCTCAGGGCTGGGTAGATAGTGGGCTAAAGTATTTATGTTCTGAGGTGAATAAATAATGAAAGTGGTTTACTGACAAGGACATAAAATTTCAGATTCTTAAGAGGTGTTGTTTAATCTTCCCTCAAATCATTTTCAAATCCCCCGTGGGGACGGACCCGAAGGGCCCTCGGGGAATGTAACTCCCAGGCCGGAAGGGGCAGTGGGCCTGTAGACCGGCTGCACGAGTGGTTCCTGCAGCAAATGCTTCCGTGGTTGAGGCTCCCTCTGCTGGGAATGCACTTTCCATTTTCCAGTGGCTGACGCCCTGGGGGGGGTCTTTTAACCCAACTCCACCACGGCTCCTCCAGGACCCGGTCCCCCTTACTCCCTGCTTTGTGCTGTCACAGTGCTGGGCTGACATGTCACGTCTGGCATGTGTCATGTCGTTTTAAGGCTGGTGTTTGTGAGTCAGTTTTCTTCGCTAAATTGTGAATTTCGTGGACTCACGGATTATGTTTTGTTTGTTTATCTTCAGTACCTGTGCCAGGCTGGTAAGGTGTTCAAGGGTGTTTGGAACACGATGTGATGAATTGAATATAGTTTATATTTCCACTGAGACAAGATAAACTACTTCGGGAACAAAACTGGGGCCCTGATCCATCTGAGTCAATAAATAAAAGCTAAAGGAAAATCGTGGATGTGGGATGTGGGATGGGCGGCTGAAAATATTGTCTGAAACACTTCTTCCTGGCTGAGGTGGATGTTGACTTAGAGTGTTTATAACACTGTCTACCAAGAAGGGTGTTAACAGTCAGGGTGCGGGGACACAGGTGAGAAAATGCTGGCGTCCTAAGCAGCAGGTCCTCCAATCACAGGGAGTTATTTTAAGGGGAAATTGTTTTCTTCTTCTCACATGCCTATAGATGCTACGAAGGCAGTATCATCCAAGTCAAATTTCATATTTACCGCTTGAATTCCACACGACACAAACCGCTGTCTCTATTCTAAAGCGTGTCAGCGGTGGTGAGGGCGAGACATTTCCGCAGAGCTGCCCCAGAGCCTGGACCCTTCAGCTTATCAAGGGAAGGAGGAGCTTCGGGGCCGCTTGCCAGTGAGGGGCAAAGTACCCTTGGAGGAAAAAAGCCTGGAAGTGAAATAAAAAGAAAACTATCTTCCGTGAGTAGCTTGAACAAATTTTTTTTTTTTTTTTTGGTCGGGGGGAGCTAAAAGTTGTAAGAGCAGCTTCGTTTTTGCAGTCTCCCGATACATGCCTGTCCCCCGACCCCCAAAGGACTTGATGTATTTCCTCTGAGACTCAAATCTGGGGGATTGGTCCCTTTTTGCACTGTCATTCCATCTCAATTAAAGGCAACTGGTCTGAATGCTGACGAATGAAATATGAACTGATCTTGGTTAGCGTCCCCTCCTGCTGACAGGGAAAGCATACTGAATTTCACCACAGTGGAATGGAAAAGAAACAAATCTGATACTTGTAATTAGAAAGCACTGGTCGACCAATGGAGAGTTAAGTACCATGGAGACATTCATATGAAAGTAAGTCTGAGGAAGAATTCTACCCCCTCTGTTTCTTCCTTGCCCAGGAAGAGTTCCAAGTGGCTTATCCTCTTGCACCTGCCGTGATTTGATACAGTACCAGTCGGGCCTGCTTAGGATCCAGAGGACTGGTTCGTTATTCAACTGTCTTGCAGTGGAAGAGTCTCCAAGCGGAGCCAATGGAATCAAGTGTTAGCTGGAATACTGACCCTTGCTTCTTGGTCACAGGTGGGCCTGGGTCTACTCAGTGCCACAGGTGCTACGAGCAAGACTGACCCTCATTGGACAAGCCCATTGAGAGCAAAATCAATGACGAAACCCCAGAGGTCCCCAAGCAGTAAAACTCCTTAAACGTATTTAGTGTTTTTCAAATATACCTCATTGAAAGGTGAACTTCTGCCCAAATGGACAACATTCTTTCTGGATGCCTTTTGTGGAAGCCTCACAGTTTGAAGACAAAGGAATGTCCCTGCAGCTCCCCAAAGTGCATCCGAGTCAGGGGCACTTGTTGGCTGAAAGATGGGCTGATCACGACAGATGTGGCCGAACCAGTCCGTGGGTCCAAGAGTTAATGTGAGTATGGCTGACGGGACTGAGTAGCTGCCGTGGCTTGGTCCTGGGGAATGAAGGGGCTGGAATTTTTAGGGCTGAGGCCGTCCTCCGTGGTCAGGCCCCGGTAAGGTCGCTGCCCGCTGGTGCTACCCTTAGGTATTCTGCATTTTCAGCGGCAGAACCCTTAAAGATGCCATTTGACTTGGCTTCCTTGGGAAAGAAGGCCTGCTGGTAGTCAGGGTTGTCCAGGCTAATTTGGTGACCGCCCTTCTGTGCCCAGAGGGC
Organism: Neophocaena asiaeorientalis asiaeorientalis; assembly: GCF_003031525.2. Lineage (NCBI taxonomy): Eukaryota > Metazoa > Chordata > Mammalia > Artiodactyla > Phocoenidae > Neophocaena > Neophocaena asiaeorientalis. Next base: position 5,974,615 of record NW_020175105.1, on the reverse strand, counting down.
AGGGCCGTCGAGCGCACCGTTGGTGCAGGCGGGAAGGGTGGTGTTGAGATACTCAGGGCTGTCCACGGCATTGCTGTGGGAATTCTGGTAGTGAGGGTCTCTGCCTGGAGCCGGGTTTAGAGGCTGATTGTGATAGACGGGGTTCTGGACAGAGCCCGCGGGCCTTTTGGGAATAGACTGGTTTACGTATTCTGAAATTGAAAAGAAATCAGACGTAATCAGCAAAGCATCGTCCTGAGCAGGATTCCACGGCTCATTCTGAAGCCGTGAACGTTCTTCAATGAGGCAACGGGTGACAGACGCAGGGAAGCCTGGGGAGACGACTCTCTGGCTAAAATAAATTGTGTGTTTTCTGTCCTTCTCGAAGCAACGGGCACGTTTACCTTTTGCCAATTTAAAGTCCTCAGAGGACAGCCTCCCTTGAGGGGTGTGTGTGTGTGTGTGTGTGTGTGTGTGTCTGGGGATAAAGCTTAGATTAGGGAAATACATGTTTCACAGGCCAAGAATGGAGCCAGGAGAGAGAACAGAGATCAGATGTGTCACACACACACCCACACATGCTCACACACTCACACGTGTATATCTCTGCTGTTTGCTTCAAATTCTAGAATACGTGCAGATTCATTCTATAGACAACCTGGACATGCCTTGAGCCCCTCAGAGACCCGTGCGCACGCCTAGTGGTTTCTGTCGATCGGCCTCTTCCTCCATCCATCGTGTCTGCACGCGTGCCACGGGCCCCACCTCTGGACCAGCTCGAAAGCAGCAGCTGGCCGGGGCACTGGGGAGGGGGGTTCAGGGGCATGGCTGCTTCCAGAGCGAGGCACTCACCAGGCGCTGGAAGGAAGGCGTCATCTATGCTGTCCTCGGTCAAGGTGCCAGTGGGGTCTGAGCTGTACCGCTGCAAGAAGCTATCTTCCTGGAGGGGATAGCTCTGCTGGGGAGGAGATGAGGCAAGGTTACTCCAGCCAGTGCCGCTCACTTCGGCGGGGGTATCAGGATCACCTGACAGCCCGTTCACCTGCAGGTAATGACTCAGCAGGTCTAGGAGAGGACCCGCACCACCCACAGGCGGCCCACAGACCCCAGGGCAAGTGGCACGGCCCTGGCCAGGGCCGTCCAGCAGGGCTTTCTGCAACGACAGACATGTTCCGTAATCTGTGCGCGTCCACGTGGTAGCTACTAACCACGTGTGTGGGGAACTGAATTTTAAATTGTAACTTAAGCGGCCACATGTGGCTGGTGGCTGCTACACTGGTGAGTGTGGGTCTAATCAAGGCTTCACACACCAAGCAACAGCATCACCTGCAAGGTGGGCTCACATACAGACGGCCGGGCCCCTCCCCGCAGATCCTGAGTCAGCAGGTGCGGGGTGCTGGCCCGACCGTTCTCATCTCTAACAACGCCAGGTCCGTGACCTGCACGACGCGCTGTCCTTCACCTCTATTTTCAATAGCATTTTGATAAGTGATAGCTAATTGCTGGCCTTAGGGTAGGGATCAAACAACACAGGAAGGAAAATCCCAGCTTTCTGAGTTAGGGTGGACATTTCTTACGTCTAATAGAGCCATGGTACAGAGCTGTTATCTAATTCTGCTTTACAGGAGTTGATACCTACCCCGTTTCTATCACCGCAAGCCACCGTGGGCGTGTTGCTGGTGGAGCTCTGAAAAAGAACCACAGCTGTTTACGGTGCATGTGGATGCTCACCCATCCCCACTGAGAGCAGGATGGGGTGGGGGGGCCTCCGGGAGTGGGCACGGTTAAAGGGGCTTGATTTCGTCTTGACTCATTAGCTTTAGAAAAACTAGATTTAGTTCTGATTTAACGCTGTTCCTTAGTGGACCGGAAAAGGGTATGATCCAGTTGTTGCAATGCAGTAAGATAATACACTGGATTGCTTCGTTCTGATTTTGCCTTTACCGTCTGGTTAACGTCTACTTCTTCGTCTCTGCATGGGTTCCACAAGACGGGTATCACTTTTTGCTAAAACTCAACCTGTTCAAACCAGGAGGCAGAGCTTGAACAAGAGTGACTTTGGTACCAGAGAACTGAGGAGGGGCGTCCGGGAGCTGGCGGGGCTGTGGAAGAAGCCCTGCTGGGGGATCAGGTACTCGTCCGCATCCACAACATCTTGCATGTCCTCTTCGTCCATCAGGGCGCGGTAGAAGTTGGAGTCCGTGGGGCTTGGCAAATGCATCCTCTCGTCCCCCTGGCACAGAGATTGTGAGACCATTAGAAAGGTCCAGAGAGCCACTGTTCCACCCACTGGCTGTCGAGGCGGGTCTGCTGTCAGCAGGTGCTTGTGTGTTTGCCAATTTAGTCCTAATACACTCGTCCCCCCTCCCCCTGCCCGGGTCTGTGAAGTACAGCTCCTCCTTCCATGTCCCCAGACCTGGAACTAAGACACTGAAAATTCCCTGATGTCTCAAAGTCCTCAAAGGAAATGCGGACAGCTCAGGAGGAAAAAGGAAGGGCCAAAGCCGCAGCATTCACTGAGTGCTGTGCTGTGTACAATGAGAAATACACATCTGGTCGTCTTCCCTGCTCCTGGCACAGAGCTCCTAAACCCCTGGAATTCCCTATGTGTCTCTTCCGTTAACCAGGAGACTTCTGGAAGCACCTAAAGATGGGGGCTGGTGGCCAGTGGAGACAACCACGTGATCACACGGTCGGAACTTTCAGTCTCGCCCCTAACCTCCAGGGAGCGCAGGGGGACTAGGGGTCGAATCTACTGCCAACGACCAGTGATTTAATCAGGCCTATGTAATGAAGCCTCCATAAAAACCCGGAAGGACAGGGTTCAGAGCTTCGGGGTGGTGAACCGCTGGAGATCTGGGGGGAGTGGTGCACCCAGACAGCACGGAAACTGTGCCCTTCTCCCATGCCTTGCCCCGTGCATCTCTTCTGTCTGGCTGTTCCTGAGTTATACCCTTCTATAGTAAACCAGTGATCCAGTAAGTAAAAAGATTTTCGGAGTTCTGAAAGCCACTCTAGCAAATTAATGGAACCCGAGGAGGGGATTGTGGGAACCTTCTGCCAGATGGTCAGATGCCCAGGTGACAACCTGGACTTGGGACGGGCATCTGAACTGGAGGCAGGGGAAGCGGCCCTGGAGGACTGTGGGATCTGACGCTGTCTCCAGGTGGACGGTGTCAGATCGAGCTGAACTGAAGGACACCAGCTGGTGCTGGAGAATTGCTTGCCTGGTGGTGTGGGGTGCCTCCCCTCCAACACACACACCCTGCGATTGCTGAGCAGAACCTTTAGGCGTTTGGCAAAGTGTTTTGCATGTATTATTTCACTGACTCTTTAAAGCAGCTCTGCGAGCTTAGTTTTGTTAACCTAACGTTGTAAGTACAGAGTCAGGGATCTGAAGCCAGGTTTGCCCGACACCAAAGCCCTGGTCCTCCAGGAGAGCAACATAAGGCTTTGGCTAAGGGGACCGTGATATGAGCCGAGTGTGAGGGGCTCACAGGGGTGGCAGATGGAGCTGGGGGCCCCACGGCACACTCCACTTAGTCCACAGCTTGGGCTGCGCTTGTTCTAATGCACTGAGGATTAATGGTGTGACCTGCGAGACGGGGGGGCTGTGTCGGCACCGGACGGAGCACAGTGACATTTGATGCATATTAGAGGGATTTTCCCAGTGGGTGTGCAGACTGGGATCTGGTACCTGGATGACAAGGTAGCGCTGGGGGTCTCGGGCCATTTTGGAGAATTCAATGATCAACTCACGGAACTTTGGGCGACTATCTGCATCAATCATCCAGCCTGGGGAAGGAAGGAGGAAAGTCAGTGAAATTAGAACCCTGAAAGAAGTGATAAAGATGGCATCGCTGAAAGAAAGCACTTACGGTGAGATTCTTTTAGACAAACAAACGAGGACGAAACCTAATCTTTGTGACAGGTTTTGCAGTCTTGGCAAACCAGCACTGATTGCCGTTTCCGTGCACTGCTCGGACTGTAGGGTGCCCTGAGTCCGAGTGTCTCAGTAATGTTCTCCTTTGACATTTCACCCTCATCCATATTCACTCGGCAGTCTAGTAAGCTGGAAACCGGATTCGGTTTCCAGCTTACTAGAAAAAGTTAGGGACTTTCTTAAGAACCTCGGCGTTTGGGAATTCCACACCCTGGTGCTTTCACTGTATCACACACTGAAGCAATCACATGTGCACGTGACAGGGATGCTTCAGTGCCTTCCATGGTGGGGATACTTCTGTCAACCGTGCCAGTGCATTTGAGTACACGATGATCCAAGTCTAGATTAAACATGCTGGAGGAACAGCTATCGACTGGAAATCCTCCTGATTCCTGAGGGTTATTTATTTTCTATCAGCAGGATGTCAAGCTATTCTGGGCCAGACTGCTATGTGACCTTACACAAATCATGTAACCTCTCTGGATCCCAGCTTCCGCAACCTAAAGCAAGGACGTTAAAAATGATTAACTCTGTGGTCTAAAGTTCAGAAAGGCTTAATATTTACATGAACTCGATCACATTCCCTGTGCTGCCTTCAGTATAAATGCTCATCATACATGTAATGTTACCCGCAGAGCCTACTGAATCTGTGACTCTGACGGTGCGGTGGTGTCACAGTCAAGCTACACATTCTTACTTGGATTAAAATGTTTACTTGCTACCACTGCAGAAGGCCTCACATAAATCCACTATCTGAAAAGGTCTACGTCAAAGCAGAAATGCCGATTCTATTAACCTCTTGTGGTTACTCATTGTTAGGCATTTAAAAACAGTCTCTCTGGTAACAGGCTTCAAAAAGTGGGGCAGCTTTTTCACTGAGCAACTCAAGAGAGAAGAATATTTTGGTGTAATGGCTTATGGAGGACTTGGATTTTACTTGTTGGCTTGTGAACATGGGCAAACGTCAGCTCACAGCGCTCAGTGCGTCAGGTAAGTGCTTCCGGAAGTGTCTGAGGGGGTGTTTACAGATGTGCCTGCCTATGGACTGTGACAGCATGTCTTCAGGGCGTCGAAGGCCTGGTGCACTTGGCTCAGGGCAGCCCAGGGCCAGGTGCAGCCGGCCACTCACACTTGACCATGATCATGTAGACATCGATGGTGCAGATGGGTGGCTGAGGCAGGCGTTCTCCCTTCTCCAGGACGGTTGAGATCTCACTCGCGGGGATCCCGTCGTAAGGCTTGGACCCAAAGGTCATCAACTCCCAAACGGTGACTCCTAAGAGGAAGAAGTGTTGCTGTGTGAGTCAGTAATAATCACTGCACCTTGTCTTTAGTCATCGTTGTTGACATACTGTTTCTAAGGTTTAAAAACCCATGTCTGTGGCCTTGGGCAATTTGCCTGATGCTAGAGGTCTCAGTTCAGCTTCCTGTGAAGGGGGGTGATGACAGCGTCTGCCTCATAGGACAGTTGTGAGGACCAAACAAGATAACACAACTGCAATGTTCAGACGATCCCAGGCAAATAGTAAGCGGCCAATAAATAGTAAACTTTAGTAATAACAGCAAAGGGAATACCACCACTCTGAAACATACGGATTATGGTCTGCGGAGCTGGAGTTCCACACCCAGACATCATCGGCCCCAGGTGACTAACCAGCAAGGTTATCAACTGTGTTTTTAAAGAATAAAAAAATTGGAGGAAAACCCCCCCTGTGTTCCTTTTGATAAATATAAAAACCCCATACTTTTAATTTCAACATCAATCAATCGTCATGATTAAAAAAGTCAAAGCAGGAGTAATTTTAGAATTGGTGTTTTTTTAAGACTGTTCCGAAGTTCTGATGGTCCTTCCATCTCCGTGCCTCCCTTGATGGAATTCTCTGCTCCAGAAACACACAAATGCCGTGGGGAGTATGTCCCTACCTGGACAGCAAGGTGCCACTAGCGATGAGTGCAGTGGGCCTGAGCCTGGGTTCCCAGACCACACAGGGAGGGACCAGACACAGGAACCCGGGGCCTTCCTGGTCTCCAACTAGTCTAACCACCCCTTTTCTTGAGATTGGCTTCTAAATGCGTATCACCACGGATCTGCATAGATTTTTCAGAGGTCATGCCAAAACCGAATGACCTGAATTAACACACAAAATGCAAGGCTGAAGAATGAAGAAAAGCAGTGGTCCAGGGACAAGAAAATAGATTCTTCTGTCCTGCCCACCACGGAATCAATATGGACTTGATGAAAGAAAGAAAATCTCATGTCCAGATCTTTAAAGTCGATTGGTCCTTCTCTAAGTAGGTGTAGACATTGCGTTTAAACACACACAATGAATTCCTGTGGGAAGGCAGCTTTTCAGGTTTCGGAACAAACGGTGAAAGAGGGCGGTGTGTGTACCCGGTTGTGGGGTATGAGTGGGGCTGGAAGGTGCTATGAATTCTCTCTCTTTTCAACTCCTAAGCGGAACACATAGGTCCCTAACTGACTAAACTATTTTGCCTCGACTGGAGCCTAGACAGTGGAGTAACAGGATATGTTTTTAGCCTAAAAACTCAGGTTCATGTTGTAACAGGTCTGGTGTACTGCCAGGACAGCAGATTAGAATCACTGACAACATGATTTCCACTGAGACGAAAGACACAGCGCCCCCGTGGTGATGCTGACTTTCTGATGTCGGTTGTAATCATTCACAGGGATTAAGTCACTGAGTCGGAGAGTTTTCATTTACTGGACAAACGTGGCCCAAGTGCGGGCTGCGAGTGGACACACAGGGCCAGGGGAGAGCGCAGCCGGTAGGCTGGGAAAGGCAGACCACTTCTGATCCCAACTGATCACGGTTAGGGGCTCAGGTTTTATCTGGAACATATGTGGAACACCAAAGAAGGATGTTAAGCAGAGAAGCGAACGTCTAATGTACTTTAAAAATACATTTTCCTGCTGTTTGGAGAATAGATGAGTGGGTGTAAAACAAGCCCAGAGAAGACCCAGGAGGAGCCCCTCCTTGGTGTCACTGGGGGTGGGGGGGGTGGCTTGGGCTGTGACAATGACAATGACAGCTCTGGGCAGGACCACAAATGGGAAAGCGGCATTTCTTCCCATCCCCCTGGGGGAGTAGACATTTCTTGAACATGACTGAAAGTAAGGCATCAGAATAGCTTTATTTCCTTATCTAGTTCATTGTGAGCAGCTCAGCTCACAGGTATAAATGAAAATTCACTTATTCATTCACAAAGATCTCCGTCTTTGTAAAGCTTACATTATAGCAGAAAAGACAAAGACCCATGCAATTTTTAAAAATGCATTCAGAATATTAGGAAGTTAATAATGCTATGAAAGAAATGCTAAATGGACAATCTCCTGAACGATTTTGTTTTTGTAATAATGGCTAAATTCCTCTTGGAGATTCCTTTCACTATTGCTCTCCCCAAATACCCGTTTCCATGGAGGTGGGTGACCCCTTCACCTCTGCTGCGTTCATAGCTGGGATAGGCTGCTGATGCATACGTAGTTCAATGCAGATCAGGTGTTTTGCAACCTTTGGGCTGATTCTGGGTGACAGGGAGGACTGCCTGCAGGAACAGAGGTGGAAGCAGCCCAGCACGGCAGCCAGTGGAAATGCCTTCCTGAAAGGCAAGGCCCCTGCGGACTCAGGAAATGCTTGGTACAGAGGACGAGGCGAGAGCGTGAAAGGTGTGTCTGAAGACAGGGAAGCCCGTGAGAGGACGGAGCACAGGGCTGCGTGGGCTTTGAAGGAAGAAGAATCAGACCCCGACGAGACGGCCTTCACGAGAGCTGGAAACAGTAACTATTTCCCTTTCCTCACAGTTCCCCACAAACACACCCTCACAGTGCATCTCCTGAAGCCATTTTTTCTGATACACAAAGATGACCACTCACTATATGAAACCAACACCACCGCGAGTCAGTCCATCATAAAACCACATTTCTCTACCGGGAAACTCTTCCCCACGAAAACTGATTTGTCATCTCCCTTTGGTTCACTTCAGATTCAGGGCAAGAGGTCACCTTTAGTTTGATTTGGGGGTACAGGCGTCTCCTAGGTTCAAGTTCCTTCCCTCCCGTTACCCGCTCTCCTGACAAGCTCACTGTTCTCTCCAGTGACACTTGGTACGGGAGTTAGACTCAGTTTCCTTTTTCACGTTTTCTAGTACAACAGACAGTGGTGATTACGTGATCGTTAAGTCACTGTCCTGGACGGCAGAGCACACAACGCACGTGAACAACACAAGCCGGTGCGGCCTCAGCCCTGATTCACCAGCCTCGGGACTTCGACTCACCGTAGCTCCAGACGTCACTCTGGTGGGTATAAATTCGGTGTAAAATTGATTCCAAAGCCATCCACTTGATAGGTACCTTGGGATGATGAGAGAGAAAAGTAAGAAGACAACAGTTAGCTCCCCTCTGTTGAAAAAAAGTAAATCACACCGGAATAAATTACAAGCAACACAGGTGATGAAGCCGGGCCACCCCCAGCCCAACCCAGGCCCAGTGCACCTTCCCAGCCGGTAGGGAGAGGCTTTAGTCTGGTAGAGAACAGGGCCTCTGTTAGGCCCAGAGCTGAGGCCCTTTGGTCCGTGGGCTGTTCTGCCGAGCTGGGTGCACGTGCTGGCACCCGGGGGCCCTGGCTGTGCCCTGTGTCTGCGGCTGTTTGCAGGGCTAGCTGCTTGGAGCCGTGCGGGCCACAGTGAGAGCGAAGACGGGAGCAGCTGAGCCAGGGCGTTCTGGAGGGCCTATCAGGACACCCGCACCCCTCGCTGCTGGGACAGCCCCCTGGAGAAGCCCCGGGCCCGTCCGAGAGGAAGAAGCCAATGCAGCCGCGGCCAGCGCCCCTCGGGAGCTGCCGGAACAACACGGGGCCCTTTCCGTGCCGCTCTCCCAGCTGTTCTTCTGAACGGGCTTTACCCAGGACACCTACCCTTGGCTAACGGTCACCTAGCGATGGAGCTGAGCTCACGTGTACCGCCTCTGGCCTCTGGGTGTGTCAGAAACCTCTTTACGCACCTTCCCAGCAAGTCCTGCTCCGCGGGCAGCTCTGGCTGCAGGGCCAGAAGAGCCTGGCTGGACCCAGGTGCTGGTGGCAGCTGTGAGCTCACCCAGCAGGCCCCGAGGATGGCCCCCACACGGGTCAGCCTGCTGGCAGGGCAGTGCTCGCCCTTTACAGACCCGCTCCTTACCTTGCCCCCCTCCGCGTGGTATTCTTTCTCCTCGGCGCCGAGCAGTTTGGCCAGGCCGAAATCCGTGATCTTGATGTGCTGTGGCGTCTTCACCAGCACATTCCTGGCCGCCAGGTCTCGGTGCACCAGGCGCCGGTCTTCCAGGTAGTTCATGCCCTGCAACACGGGGCGGCGCCGTGAGGGGCGGGGGCTCAGCAGGCTCCCCTGGAGGGCACGGCGGGGATCAGACAGAGGGCGGGCGCCCCAGCGCAGGGTGCAGCGTCACGTACGCGACAGCCTCCGAGCCGGAGCCTGCCTGCGGACGGACTGCCCTCCACGGACACAGTGACTCGCACCTGGTCACATCAGTGACCAGAGTCTACCTGCTCCACGGACGAAAAGGGGAAGAGATGAAGACATAACTAGCTGCTGACTTACTACCTTAATCTCCATCCAGTTACTCAAGTTTCAAACTCAGCTGAATAGAAGAGGCCAGTGACACAGCAGGAGCCCCGCCGTCGGGCCGTGACCTGGTTACACGCTGCTCGCTGCTTGGGACGGCCGACCCCACCCGCCTGGCCTCGCCTTCCCCGCGCCAGCCCGTCTGGGGCGCCACCTTCCCAGGACCCAGGGCTCTCATCACGCTTTCCTGGACCATCGTACATGACTCACTACCAGTGAAGGTTTTGGTCCTGTTTTATTTTCTCTTTTTGAAATTGAAATCACATGGATATTGAATTTGCTTTTATGGATACAAGGTGCCACTCCCTACCCCCTCCCTGGCTGCCTCCATAACTGCTGTAATCAGAATCAAGGCTGGAAGAGAAAGACAGAATACTTGAGAAGTACCCAGCACAGTGCCCGACACATAGTGAATTCTCGGATGTACAGTCAGCCCTTGGTACCCGTGAGACTGGTTCTGGGACCCCCTCTCCCTGCCACCCCCCTAACCAAAATCCGTAGATATTCAAGTCCCTTACAAAAAATGGAGCAAGTGTTTGTTACCTACACACATCCTCTTGCATACTTGAAATCACCACTAGATTACTTATAACACCCCATACGATGTACATACTTGTAAACGTGTAAATGCTACGTAAACAGTTGCTTGCACCCAGCCAATTCAACTTTTGTTTTTTGGAGCTTTCTGGAATTTTCTTCCCACATATTTTCGATCCACAGTTGGCTGACTCTGCAGATGCAGGACCGCGGCTACGAAGGGCTAACTGTGTGACCCTTCACCTCTAGCCCTTGTCCACAGCCTCCGTGGTGTCTCTGTCACCTGCCCTTTCTCCCCTGACAGGCGGGCTCACTTCCTGCCCCTGTTCATGGCTTGAAGCCTGCCCAGCTGAGCCAAGCTTCCCTTGGACCCTCGCAAGCCCTAACCCGTTGACATGAGCTTGGCAGCCCTCGCCCCTGTGCAGGGCCAGACGGGCAGGCAGGAGAAGCCAAGCCGGAGGGTCAAGCTCTGCACACGGCCTGTGTGGCTGGAACCACGTCCTCTCCTACTTGCTCACAAAGGCGCCTCTCCTCTCCCCAGCCAGGGAGGTGGACCACATTTCCAGCCTCCTTTACAGCCGACACTCATGAACTCTCCTCCAGTGAAGGGCAGGCACCACAGAAATGCTTACCGAAGGGCACAAAATGGAAATGAATGGGCAAAACCAACTCTGCATTACTCTCGAGCCTTTTGCACGTAGCTTTCTTCATTTTAGTGCAAATGTAGGGAATACCTCTGTAGATAAGGAGAGATCCCAAATTTTCTGGCAAATTCATTGCTTCCTTTTGCATAGATATTAGGTAAAAATTACTAATTAACTTGTCACATCAAACTGAAGTTTCCAAATTTTCTTTCTAGAGTTAAAACTAGCCATCACAGGAAAGCAGGATCTTATAAAGACACTACCCAGGAATTAGTCTTTGAGGGCTATTTTTGAAGCTTTTAATGTTTTTCTTTGCTTGGGGGAAAAAAAAAAGATTCCCATGTGTGTACTGTATTATCTAGAACGCTCCTGAGTGTTTAAGATGCTGTTTGATTTAAAGGGTTCCTTTCTAAGATGTCTCAGGTGTCGGGAAATAAGGTTAATGGGCTCACGTCTATTCAAGAGGAGGTGGGCAGGTGCTTCCCTGGAATAGCACTTCCAGGTTAGGAATCATTCCTTCGGGATGGAGCGTGGAGAGGAAGACAGAAGCAGGGCTTCCTAGCAGAGGAGGACTTCCTACTCCCTGGCACCTCCCCCGCTTCACGGGGCTCCTTTCAGCAGCATCCGTCTCCCCTGTGGTTCACTAAGCCCACAGGAGGACTTCAGAGGGCATTTCCAGCTACATTTAACTATCATCGTGAACTTTCTTTCTGCCTCTTTACGTGCCTAACAGAGGATCTGGTGCACTGGATACATTTTTTACAAAAGCTCGCTTAAGATGACGGAAGGAAGGGATGAATGAATAATAATAGCGGCTGACAGTTCCGAGCCAGGCACTTCAAACACACCTGGGAAGATGCCTCTCCTGGTGCTGGGAGGTCTGGTACCCACACAGCAGCCTCGACAGCTGCCCCAGGGCCCCAGAGCTCTGAGGCCACCACTGGGACCGTGCCCTTAATTTCCTGCTGGGGCCTCCAAGTGAGACTTGTCTGCAGACCCAGAGATTGCTTCCGACGGATGCCACACCCCAGCATCTTGGCCCTATGCCGCCAAGCTGAGCGTGCCCAAGGGCAGGTGGATGGGAATCTTAACAAAGGAACTAGCTCCACCCCAGCCCCTCCCCCCCCTCAGATTTTTAAAGGAGCAGAGCAACTGCGATACACTGCAATGTTTTTTCGTAACACCAGCCTTCAGAGAAGGCTTGGGAAAGGGCAGGAAAGAGCAGTACGTGTCTGGAGCACACAGCTAGAGGGACTTAAATCAGACATAATTTTGGGACAAGATTAGACTCATTTGAACTTAGATAAAACTATTCCTTGGTCTCTGTCCCACATAATATGGCGGTTTGAAAGGCCATCTCAGTTATAACTCTAGGCCTAGCAGAGTTATAGTTTAACCAGCACCAAAGATAAGAGCCCTGACATCGCTCGTAAACTCTCAGAATCCAAACAGAGAACCACAGGAAGCAATACCATCAGTGTCAGCCTCATGGGGCCTCTTGGAAGCGCATCCTCTCCGAGATCCTCACTTTAACTTAATGGAACGTATTTATTTTGCTAGTTAACACAGGACAGCCAGGATGGATGCTGCAATCCTGAGGTTAAAAGGGGATCTGAAGAGCCCCCCTGGGACCCGAATGCACAGGAGACACAGGATAAGACTTTCCTCGCACAACACCCGGGGAAGGAGAGAGGCCTGGGCTGGGTGTGACACATACCGACCGTATTCCCAGGCCCTGCGGCATCCTGCAACTCTTAGGAGGCGCCCAGAGCGCGAGGCAGGAATGCGCTGCATTTCTAGTGTATTTTTTCACCACCATGTGGGGAAGTGGTGGGTAGTGGGGGCGGACACTGACTTGGTGACTACAGAGGTGGCAGGATAGGAAGCGGAGGGGTAGGCAGAAGGTTCTGGCAGAGTAAAGCAAAGCACGGCGTCCACACCACCGAACCCCTGCCCTCAGAAGAGGCAGGGAAGTGTCCGAATCTCCTATTCCAGGCCCCAACGTCCTGCTGTGCAGGGACAGGAGGCCTGCTAGGCTCACCAGCCTGTGGGCTCCACTCTGACCCGTGACATCAAGTGCTGGGGAAAAGCACAGACTTGGGAGCAAGGAGCCCTGGGGTGGAATCTCGATTTTGCTACTTCCCAGCTTGAGACCTGGGCAAGTTACTTCAACACCCCTTGCCTCGCTCTCCCCCATATGTACAACGGGCTACTCAGAGGATTAAATGAGTTAATCCTCATGGAGCACTTAGGACGGGGCCCGGAGAGTCCTCCCTCGGTGCTGTGATGGCCATCATTTCCTCCTAAATGCCAAATCCATCCTCTCTTCTCCACCCCTTCTGCTGCCACGTCCTGCTACACTTCCCAACAAAGTCTGATCACGAATAACTTCCCGCGTGGCGCCCTTTGCTTTCGTGCTGAAGCGGCGCTTGCAGGTTCCTGCGGGGTCTCCCCTCCCCTCCGGCCTGCCCCTCAGCTCCCGGCAGCCCTCAGTGTCTCCTGGCCACCTCTCACTGCCGCCTCAGATGGTCCCCAGGACAGGGACGGGCTCTCACTCGTGTCCACAGCACCAGAGCCACGTCCAGGCTCCCGAGGGTGCAGGGCGGCCGCCTCACCACTGCCGTCCCCGCACCTGGCGCTTGGCTGGCCGACTGAGCCCACTGGGCCGTGCCCATGCGACGCGTAGAGCAGCCTCTGGGAGTCTGGTCCCTCGGCTCTCCTGCTCTGACCCACTCATCTCCTGCTGCACTGTTACCTCTATATGGATCTGTTTTCCTCACCTGTTTGCAAGTTTGGGGAGATAGGAAATTTTGTCTTCTTTATATACGTATTTCACATGATACCTGACACTGACAGATCAATGCTCAAGAAATCACCAAGTGAAATGACCAGAAGTCGATGAATGTGCTTTAAGAGTACAACAGCTTTTGGCTTTATAGTGACGTACTGTAAAGCGATCATTTAGGTTAAGTTCAACCGTAATCTTGTGGAACGACGTGAGAAGAAATGAAAAAATAATTCAGATAAGCAGAATATGTGGTAACCGGATCTGCTGTGTGGCTCTGCCCCTGTCTGCGGTCTTGCTGCCCAGGGTTTTATGCAGGTACCTGCTCTGCGGCTGAATCAGCTCTTAGGAAGCGTCTTCCTCTCTAGCCACTGGAGGCCGGAGGCTGAATCACCACCCACAGGCTGCACAGTTAGTCAGCAGGGTGGGGGCTGCCTGGAACCTCACCTTTCACCTTCAGGAGTCCTGATCTGGAGCACAGGAAAGCCAGGCGATGGGGGAGCAGACATAGGCGTGAAGGCCAGAGCCACCTGGGCTCAGACAGGAGGCCGTGCACAGGACGGTCAGCGTCTCCCCCCTGCCCCCGAAGGCTGCCAGACAACGGCCCCTCTCTCTTCCAGCATGATTTTCATTCTCTCCCACCCCTGCTCATCTCTCACGACCAGGCTATAATTTGTCGATGTGGGTGTCATCACACGGCACCTAGACCCAGACATGAGTGGCCGGCACGCTCTGCTACGTCATCGGCAGGACCACCTTCCTCTCCTCACCTGGATGGGTCTTCTCTTCGCTGCTCTCGTGCCCCGAAAGCGCCTAGAAATGTGTGAGCAGTGAAAACTCTGGGGCTTTTTCAGATGAATTTAGACCAAACTAAGTATCCCGTCTGCTTGAAAACTGGATCCTTCGAATGGAATGTTTTCTGAAGTTCATCCTTATTAAGTCTCATCTTATAGAACGAACTAGGCGTAGTTCGGTGCTTCTGAGGTTGTGGTCGGTTTCCTTCTGACAGCATCCACCCACCCCTCGACCCCAGCCCCCAGCTACCTTCAGACCTCACCAGGGCCTGGTCAAGTATCTGAAACGTATATCGTCTCTCTAAAAACTCACTTCTGTGAGATCTTAATCCAGGTTAGGTGAAAGACAGCTCTGCAGTCCCAAAGGTTTGTGAAAATGTGAAATTAATCACAGCCTAGAGAGCTGATTTATGCAGGAGTTGGCAGTCATGTGCTCTGCGGTGCTCTAAGAGGAATGAGCCTGGCGCGGCAGCGGTGTTCTCTAAACTGAATTGATGACAGACAGCGTCTTTTGCATGCTAACATTTTACTACATTATTATCCCATCTAATGATTTTGGGATTCACTAGCTGGCTTATGCAGTCAGGAAGAATGCATACGCTTTCCGAAGCACCTAAGTCACTCCCCGTGAGTGAGAGCCCCCCGTACCTTCCCGAGCCAGGAGCTTAGGAAGCGGTGATGAGGGAGCAGGTGACGTCTCCACGGCCTCCTGAGACTTGAGTCTAGAATCCACTCTCACCCTGTGTGGAAGGGCACCTCTGCTTTCCCAACCCCAGCAAGATTCCCCACTAGGCCACCTCTGCTTTTTTTCTCTTGCCCGTGATATAATTTTATTTGCCTCTTAGCAGTTTAGCCAGGACAATAAACCTGCGTAATGGTACCCAGGTCTCCATCAATACTGGAAAACTTCCCAAGAGAGCCTGTGCCTTTGTGAATCAGGGAGGACGTTTGTAAGTCAATAAATCCCACCTCGAAAACGCCACCAAGATTAGTTTCTGGTCAGCCACTAAGTGTTTCTGGGTAGTTTCACTTCTAACTTTTACAGAGAAAACTGTTCAGTGCTTAGGTAAACAGTCACTAACCCAAGAGCAAATTTCTCTCTTTACAGCTGAAGAAACCATTACTTTCCTTTCCCTGCAAGGACAGACACTGCATCGCCACAGCTATTCAAGTACAGTGGCTTAGGTTTCTCTTGTGAAATAGGAAGCAGCTCCATCGCAGACAAATCTAACAGCTGCAACGTGAACCGACTCTGGATGAAAGTGAACCTAAACAGAGTTCAACAGGCAGAGCAGTGGATTGAAATAACAAGGTGAAATTCTGAGTACTATTATATAGAGCACTGTCTTGGAAAACTTGCAGGCCCTGGAAAGTCAACTCAGGAACTTTGGAAACTCATGGCTGACCAGGGCCCGGGCACAGCTGAACTCGCCCTGTGGCGGGCACTGCCATGGTCAGGTGTTTGTTTCTTCCTCGTGCTGGCAGAAGACTGATTTTGGGGGTCAAATAAACTTCCATCTATGCAGACACTTGTGAACAGGCAGATCTGAATGTAGGGTTGCCAAGGAGAGACGGGGAAAAGCTCATGAACGAGAGAGGACCAGAAATAGGAGACGCTGCTCTAGGGAGAGAAAGTCGATATAGAACTAGAATGAGACAATGTTTCAGCTTAGATTTTCATCACAAATCTAACTTAAATTAGTCAAAATATGGTGAAAAAACCAGAGAGGTGAGCGTGGGGTGCGTACTGGGGCCCAAGTGGGCACCTCACAGAGGCTACCGAGCACCGTTCTCGCTGCCGGGAGGACAGACGGCAGAGGCCCTTCTGCGGCCACAGAGAGACAACTCGCCTCAGAAAAGCCAGAATTGAGTTGTGAATCTCCCAGAGTCACAAGCCCGGTTCCGTAACGGGCAGAACTTGCCAAGGCTATGCGTCGCATCACATAAGAAGTCACTTTTGTGGAGCTGCCAACTGACACAAGATAGTCAGAATATGCTAAATACCTAGGCACCCTCTGGTGAGCTGGGCCTCTTCACCCAGGCAGGTGTGCAGAGCTCTGGACGCCCTGCCTGACCGGGGCCGCAGCAGCCAGGGCCTGGCTCTGATGGAGCTCACCTCCCAGTTTCCAGTTAAACAAGTAAATAAACCAGGTCTTCGCAGGTAGCAAGATGTGTTTTTAAAAAATAAAGCAAGTTAAGCAAGGTAATAGAGGCTGCCTGGGGTGGAGGGGGATAGCTTTGGTGATTCTCCTGCCTTAGCTAATCAGGGAAGAGACTAAGGAAGAATTCCTGGGGACAGGAGTCAGGACACGAGTAAACCTCCAGGAAAAATGCCATATTCAGTGAAAACTACTTGGGGCTAATGACCTCCTCCCCGACCCCAGCCTCCGTCCTGGGCTGAACAGCGTCCTCCCAGATCTCATGCCTACCCGGCACCCCAGAATGTAACCTTCTTTAGACATAGGGTTTTGCAGATCTAATCGGCCTTGAGATGAAGTCCTCCTGGATTTAGGAATGACTGGTGTCTGCTAAGAGAGAGGGTGATCTGGACTCAGGCCTAGGGCAGGAGGCCACGTGAAGACCGGGCAGAAACGGGAGGGACCTGGAGCCACCAGAGCTGGGGAGGGAGGAAGGATTCTCCCCTAGAGCCTTGGGAGGGGCACGGCCCTTCTGACACCTTGCTTTGGAACTTCTGACCTCCAGGACTATGAGTAAGCTTCTGTTGTGGTAAGCCGCTAAGTTTGTCTTGCTTTTTGGTGGCAGCCCTAGGAAACTAACACAGTCAGACAGAGAAATAACCAGCCTTTTCATGAGACCACAGCACGCGAGGCGCACAGGCTCTACCAGGACCACTGCCTAGCGGCGGCCACGTGACTCCTCTGCTCTGTGACCGGGGTTACGGCCGAGAGCACCACGCGATGGGCGGGCGTCCGAGAGGCGCGCCCACACCGCCGCGTGCCGGAGCCTCCGGGGCTGTGGCTGAGACAGCGACCCCGGCGGGCACTGGAAGAAGAGGGTTGAGGCAGCCTCCCACCGCCAGCTTCACCCTTCACCCTGCACCGCTGACCCCGTCCTGTAGCAAGTGTCTCAGGCGGCTTGTGGCTGAGCGGAGCCCAGAACACGTTTTCGTCTGTCTTTAGTCACCTCCTACGCCTGCTGGGGGTTGAGCGAGTGAGTTCAGAGCATCCTCAGGAGTAAATCTGCAGGACCGAGGGTGCTGCCGCCCTGGGTGAGGCAAGCAACCAGGACCTGGATGGGGCCTGGGGGACAAGGGCCGCCCTGTCCTCCCTGGTTCCTGCAGGCTCCCAACACCCGCCCCGGGGCTGAGGGCGGAGCCTGCCCACAGATTCCATTCGGTATACCCACTGTCAGGAGAAACAGAATTTATTAAGTTGGGTTGCAGACAACCGACGCACTACTGGCCTGAAGAGAGGGAGATCTGAAATGGAAGAACAGTCCTTGTGAGGCCGTATGAGCAGCTAACACCTGGCTCATTGCTGTGCTCCTGGTCTCAGCCCCACCTGGCCACTGTCTGCCCCCTCAGCCCCTCCCTCGCTCCGGATCTAGCCTGTCGACAGGGGGACGCGTACGGAGCCCCAGGAAGCAGCAGAAACGTCTGTTCACCTCCTGCCGCCACACGTCAGAGCCAGCACCTGTCTATCTGCCTGCCCGGCCACTGTCACCTGACAGCCTTGGCCTGGTTTGCTGGCCTTGTGATCAAGTCCTGCCTGGGGGAAAGCCACACCTCCTCCTCTGCTCCAAATTACCACAGGATTCAACAAAAAGAAGGCCAGGGAAATAAGAACACTAACATCAACCGTACTGAGAGCCCCCAGTGCAGAGAAAACTGTGCAAACGTAGCTGAATAATTAGATTTTCGACGTGCAGTGGGATAGGCACTGATCTGATGCAAAGGACAACTGATTCAATTTAATTCAAACTAAAGAAGACTGCATGCCACGCACATGCGCGCACACATACACACGCCCTCTTGGCAAACTCTATGCTGTCCTAGGATGGAGAACGTAACGATTAATTTCTCGGTTGTCTTTATCTCCCCTGTGCCGCTGTTCTCCGGGGCTCTCCCTCAGGATCGCATCATCCCAGGAGGTGAGGCTGGGGCGGCAAAGCGACGGTAGCCACCAGTGCTGCCTCGTGGCCCTGCCGGCCCTCCCTGCAGAGCTGGGCCCCTGCTCCGAGCACGCTCCTCTGATTTACCTTTGCGATCTGCACGCACCAGTTGAGCAGGTGCTGGGAGCCGATGTTGTCCTTGTGCTCGCGGACATAGTCCAGCAGGCAGCCGAAGGGCATGAGCTGCGTGATGAGCTGCACCGTGGACGTCAGACAGATGCCCAGGAGGCGGCACACGTGCGGATTATCCACACTGGCCATCACGTAGGCTTCCTGGGGGGAGAGGAGGAGAGGGCGCATCAGAAAGGCTCCCTGCCGTGGCTGAAGGAACAGGCAGACAGACCCTTTCCGGGTACAGAAGTCGAACACGACTTCGAGTTTGGAAGTGTGCGCGTGTGGAGGACAAGGGTGCCCGTGAAACGTCTAGTGCAGTGGGCGTTCCCGTGGGGTCTCTTGCCCGCGAGGCTGTGGAGTGGCTCGATGGGAGACGGCGTCCTCTGAGCGCACGTGCGGATTCTGCATCACAGAGGGGCCCGGGCAGCGCTCGACATCGGCAAAGCGTTGGGTGAAAATGAGACCTGATGTCTCCAAGTTTGGGCGTTGCTGAGTCCTTATGAAGACCTCCACCTCAAAGCCAAAGATGCCGCCGCTTAAAACGGTGTCAGGGCCGGTGGGAACCTGTGCTTGGGGCCCACACCCTGGTGGAGACTTGCCCGCTGACTCCGGAACCCCGGCCTTGGGCACCGTGGAAGGAGATGCTGAGAGCTCTGTGGGGGGGGGGGGGGCGGGGGAGGGA
>NW_020175105.1:5946857-5955322 GCF_003031525.2 Neophocaena asiaeorientalis asiaeorientalis | reverse complement strand
GGGGGGGGGGGTGTCGGGAGAGGGAGGGGGACCTCACCTCCCCACAGAGCACCGGGGGCAGAGAGGGGGAGCCACCCCCCACCCCCTGCACTGCCGGGACCACGGGCACCGCCGCCACGCACGGCAGAGAAGCCCTTTCGGTGCTTCAGAGTTTCTGGCTCTGAACCGGACGGAGGACGTTACACCTACAGCGATCGCAGACTCCGCTACGGCCCAGGATTCGTTTCTGAAGAGGTGGTCTGCGTCGCCCCGCCTCAGTCTTGGGAAGGGAAATCCATGCTGCTCTGCAGAACCCACTCCCCACAGCCCCGCCCCTGCTAATTCGGAGGCTGCCGTGGCGGGAGCCTGGCACAGACCCACAGCCATGGACTTTATCTGAACCCTTCTGCTATCCTTGGGCGGAGGAAGCCGATTTCATTTACAACCATGCGCATAACTGGGCCTCGCTTTTGTCTAAGAATTAGGGAATCCTCAATTTCCACCAAGAAACTCCATCTCTTTCCCTTTAGAATCCAAAGGTGGGGGGTGACATTTTATACAGACACAGAAGGGACCACCTGGTCTCCAAGAGCAAGTTCAGAGGCACCTCTCCCCACCTGACCGCTGCTGTGCTCGGGGTAGGGCCCTCTGTGCAGAAGGGAACACGGCCTGGGCCAGGTGAAGGCACGCCAGGGGGATGCTGGGGCAGACACCGCAGGAGCCTGAGGTGACAGTGGTGACAGACAGGTGGAGGGGCACGCACACATATCCCTAAACACAAACGTGATGGCCTGAACCCCTCCCCTGGCCTCACTATTCCTGGGGAGCCCACCAGGCCTCGCAAAGCCTCTCCTCGCACAGACCCCGTGGTCCTCCTTCTTCTCTGCTCCCCAACTCTGCTTGCCTGCACCCGGGAGGGCCTTTGTCTGGAATGCCCTTCCACCTCCTCTTTCCCTGGCTGACCCCTCCTCAGAGGGCATCCCTGAGCCCCGATCTAAGTTAAACTCTCCTGGCATCTTGCATTTTCTCCCTCGGGGGAGCAGGCTCAGTACGGCCTGCGAACTTGCCAGAGATGCCAACCCTTGGGCCTCACCCGGGGCAGGTGTGCCGTGTGAGATGCACGGAGCTGGGGCTTGTTTATCACCTCACCTCCCCAACACCTGCTCCTGCTACGTCATTCCCGTGGTGCCCAACACATGTCTAGGCACAGAGCTGCCTCAGAAACGCCACGGCCGAACGACACTGAAATCACACGGGACAGAGACCATGCCACGTCCACTACGGAAAGAAACCCACAGCTCTGACATCTGCTGCAGAGCCGCCGTCTGTCTGGACGCTGCCCCAAGTGGAGACGCCCTGCTCTCACAGGCAGTCGGCCTTTCTCCTCGTCCGTGTTCTAAACGCGGCATCACAACAGCAGAGCAGGTGTTTAATACTATGGACCTTCTGCCAGCTCTTCACCTTTGAGAGGGGCTACTGATAAAAAGTTAAAACTGGAGAAGGCCTGCAAGTGGTTTCTTCTCAAGCCATTATTTGTCTGAAGAGGAAACTGAGGCCCAGTGAACGACGACCAGAGACCACATTTCTTATGTCAGGGCGGGGCCCACACCCGGGTCTCCCCCGACCCAGGCCCTCCCGGCCCTCCCCCGCTTACCCCACGCACCGCAAGGCCTTGTTGAGTGCTCTGGCAGATGGGCTACCAGAAAGCTCCACACCTTATGACACAGAAAGAGCACGTACATAAATATGTTTTGCATTCTCGATCTGTTGCCTGCCCTAAATTTAAACTGGAAAGTCTATGGAAACATCAATAGGCCATGCGATCGCCAGAAAAGCACAAAGCACGTCTCTCCCCCAGTCTGGGAAACTGTACAACCATAACACCAAAGAAATCCCCTGGCTGTTCTTATTTTCTTAAGATCTGGTGGAGACTTGGAAACATGTTGTATTCATTTTAGAGGGGAGAGAAATCTGCAGATCAGAGCAGTCTGAGCGGCCCATCTGCTGCGGGCCGTGGGGAGCTGACCTGGGGCTCAGGGAGCAGAGCATGGGCGTGGGTGTCCGGCCACACAGAGCCTGGAGCCCTGCCAGGTCCCCGCTCCTATTAAAATCTGGTACAGCCACAGATTTCTGGCTCCCGAAGCCCGGGCACAATGGGGATGCTGTCTGGTGGTGTGTCCTTTCAGTGTGTGCAGGAGTTAACGGGAGCTTTGTTTTTCTTGGAATCTCAAAGGTGCACTGTGACCTACGGCAAGAACGCTTGGTATATTCCCCAGCCATCTCGGATCGGCCACCCCCGCCAGGCGTGCAGACTGGCAGGCAGAGCCCACGCTCGGAGGCTCCCAAGGCTGAGGTCAGAGTCACGTGGCAGGAGGGCCTCTGAGGCTCAGTGACCTTGAAAGTCTATTATTTTGTCCAACCGTTGAAATTTGGGGGGCCTTCCTTCTTGCCGTCTCCCTCATCTGTGAACTAGTTTACGTTAAAGACTGGGGAGAAAGGATTCCACTAGACTTTAAACTCCTTCAGGAGAGGCAGAGGCTTAACTTTAAGAATATTTCTGAAAGTGTCCCATTAACTAAGCCACCACTGACCGCAGCGTGTGCCAGGGCTGGAGGGTGTGCGTGCTGGACCTCAGTGCTGGTCTGGGCAGGGGAATAAGAGTACGGGTTGCTGGAGCCATTTACAAGTGCGTGTGAGTGTTTCAAAGCCCACGCTCAGGGCTTCCCTGGTGGCGCAATGGTTGAGAGTCAGCCTGCCGATGCAGGGGACGCGGGTTCGTGCCCCGATCCGGGAGGATCCCACATGCCGCGGAGCGGCTGGGCCCGTGAGCCATGGCCGCTGAGCCTGCGCGTCCAGAGCCTGTGCTCCGCAACGGGAGAGGCCACAGCAGTGAGAGGCCCGCGTACCGCCAAAAAAAAAAAAAAAAGCCCACGCTCAGCCCCCTGGGCTGCCTGTCACAGAATTAACTTGCTTTTTAACTCACTGTTGAAACTGTCCCTCAAATCACTGGCGGCTGCTTCAGCTTTCCCTTCCCTCAGGGGCTCCCCACGGCTGCGCCCACACTGCGAGAACAGGCTCCCTGTGCGTGTGGGGCAGAAGGAGCTTCGGGAAAAGCAGGCGGAGGGCCTCGGGCTGCCGTCCCTCTGGTTACAGCCACAGGACAGGTGTTAGAGCAGGAAGAAGAAACCGGGGTGGGTGGGTGGACGCAGGGAGAGAAGGAGAGCAGGACAGAGACAGCGCAAGAGGCGAAATGGGACTTTACACTTTTTTTTTTTTTTTTACCTTTTCAGTCTTTCCTTTCTCTATGTTCTACCCCAACTCTGGCCCACGAAAGCAGATTTCCTCCAGTTTTAGGGGTCCTGGAGGGCCCTTCTCAGTGAAGCTACTTCCTTCCCAAAGTATAGCTACTGTCTTCAAAATCGCCCTTACTCTGCGCAGTGAATATTGTTAAAACTCACATCTCAACACCGTTTTGTGCAAGTTATTAGAATGTCTTAAATGAGTAACAAATGAATTAAGGAAGCAAATTCTGCAAAAAGATTTTCTTCTTAACGGTGTAGGAGAAGGAGCTAGAGGTTGAAAGTGAAGAGACTCCACAAATCACTTGTTTGTTGTACTTCTTGTGGTTATGGAAATAGGAGTCGACATTACGTTAACAGACTGTACGTTAATTTGTAAACTGTGCAAATGAAAGATAACTTTGCCTGGTAAGCTATCATCAGTGTGTGAGACCTTCTGTTGCATGGTGTTAATACATCATCCTTCATGTAGAAGATACTGGGGTGGGACTTTCCTGCTGTGATGAAAGGAGAGGAGGCTGCCTGGAGAAAATGGGCTTGGAGAGAGTGCGCTCCTGGGAAGCTCACTGCCTGAACGCTTTTTAAAAAAGGCCCATGTTTGCTTTGCTTACTGTATATTCTGTGGGTTAGATACAAGAGTGGGGAAATGTTATATTTGACCTTTGTCCTTCGTGGCTGTAACACGAACTAAGTTCTCTAGATTTTTGACTCAGTAAAGGCAGTCGTTTTCCTTTTTCATTGACTGTTTCCCTAATTCACCGCTGAGCCCCTCCAGCTCCTCTTTCACTGGCTCTGCTTTGGGACAAAAGCAAGAGAAACCCACATCCACCCCGGCAAGCAGAGGCCAGCGCTGTTAGCCCGGGACCCCAAGGGTGTGTCCACCAGAGCTTCCTGAGCTTCTACCTGCAGAGGGTTCTGCCCAGCTCCAGGCTGGCCCCTCCTGCATCCAGCCTCTTTCTAAGACTGTGCAGCCCCCTCACTGGCTAGTGAGGGTCCAGGGAAGGTGGAAAAAGTTCAAGAGAATCGCAAGTAAACACATGTAACAATAATCTTGTGGAGTATTTCAAAGAGTCCATAAAGCAGCAATCAGCAGACGCTGGAAATAACCTTTAAATTACTTTGAGAGAAAGTACAGAAGGGGAGTAACAGATTATAGAGTTCATAGAGCATCACAGTGTTAATCCTAGGCACCTTTACAAAGCCATTTCAAAGATGAGCTAGCTGGTGGAAGAAAACGAACATGCATTTCAGAGTCAGAAGTAACCACGTGCTGGAATCCTACCCCAGCCACGTGACCCTGAGCATCAGGCCACTTCATGCCTCCGTTTCTTCACTGAAAGCTTGGCGAGCACAACACCTAGAGCAGCACAGGCCCGCCAGCGGCAGTCACTGAGACGGCAGGGGTAAAGCCACGAGCACAGGGACGGCCCCCGGTGCATGCCCAGGGACCGCAGGCTTCCGTACTTTTGGGGGCCGATAAGAGAACGGAAGAGTCAGTCTTCTCTCCGAGAGAGAATTATACCAACTACAGCCAGAAGGAAAAAAGCCAGGAAAAGTGACCATTCAGAATGCGGTGATGACAGAGTCTAAAACAGAGCAACATCCTGCCAACCACGAAGAAAGGTGGCTTCTGGCTTCCAGGCCTGCAGAGAACTAGAGAATAAAGCAGAGACTCACATCAAGAATTTCCTTGTTGGCTTTTGGAGATGTGGCTTCTCTTAATTCCTTGATAGCCACAGGAATTTTAACCTTCTCGCCTTCTGGGATCCAGAGTCCCTGTGACGAAGAGAGGTGAAGACATTGGCTGGCAAGCATCATACACGTAACATGCGGCTCCTAGGCTGGCTGGGCAACACTAGTGACCCCACCCCAAAGGGCGAGGGGCTCGAGCACAGCTCTGCACCCAAGGCCACCGGTGCTGGGAGTCACGACAGCTCAGCAGCTCTTTAGCTATCCCGTTCCAGAAATCAGAGTAGTTAGACAAAACCCCTAAGCTCGTGCCAGTTACACAGTCAGTGTGTGTCATTTTGTCGAGAATTCTGAGATTCTGGGTCTAGGCCTAACTGAAATCAGACTATGCAGGGGGGATGTAGGAGAAAGAAATGAAGAGGAAGCTGTTCTGAGCTGGGCTTTATTCAGATGCTGCTGTGCAGTGAGAGGCAACCCTCTCTCAGACGGACTTGTGCCACCCACCCCTCAGAAAGCTCACACTGTCCTCCTGAAAATGTCTGTGCCGGTGTACAGATCTCACCGCACCAGTTACTTGTCACTGGGATTATAAAAGATTCCCTCTAGACAACTTGAGAAAAACACTGGCGTTTCCTAAACCCTCAGTGACACAAAGAGCATGTGACCACGATAAAGACCACCGCGGAGACGCCCGGGACCCTCGGGGGGCTCACCTTGTACACCGTGCCAAATGCTCCGGAGCCCAGCACCTTGACCTTTTTTAATTCCGTCTCCTTTAAGATCCTCAAGAGAGCTTGGTTGGGAGCTTCTCCGCTGGGCGTCAGAGGCTCGACAAGCTGTGACAGACAAGAGGAAGAGACGATGCCCGCCGGGCCGGGGAGAGGGGTGGCAGGTCCAGACACCAGGGGACAGAACTCGCGTTTCTCCCTCCGGAGCCTGGGACGCCTGTTCTAAGGCACTTGGTGAGACCCTCGGAAGGAACAGGGACTGACCCCTCCCCCCCTCAAAAAAAGGCATCCTTGAACAGAACAGCTCCTTTGCAATAAGTGCAATTTCTATTTCTGTGTCCGGGCCGAGAACACTTGGGGAAGGACAGTGCTCTGTGGTGGTCACTCTGCTAACCGGTCGGGCCCCGCACAGCCGTTTTGCTGTAGCTGCGGTGGGTCCCTCTTCCCACGGCCTCTGGCTTCTGACACGCCGTCGGACACGGATGCCGGTTGAGAAATCACGGACAACACGGTCACAAACGTGGCTCCAAAAGGAGCAGCCGCTGGTGTGGACAATGGCATTTTCCAAAGTAACACCTCCTGAGCTCACATTTCTGCGCGCCAGCCTTCCCCTTGGCCGGCCCGAGCGCCCGCCCCACGTGGGCAGCGGGCGCCCCGGCTTGGTAACCGGCCGTGGGACTTACCCTAGACACAGCTGCGTTCCCCTGGATACAAGTACTAACATGTGCATGTAGTTGCTTATAACTGGACATTCAGAGATTCTTCCGACTTTTTCTTCGCGATAAAAGGAGCACAGTAATACATCTTCAAAACGCAAACCTCGGGCTGCCGCGCCTCCCCGCCCCCTCGCGCGCGGCGCTCACCTCGCGCTCCTGCAGCAGCCGGCGCAGCGTGCGCTTGCGGACGATGCGGCGCCTGCGCAGAAAGAGGCCGACCCCCAGGGCCAGCACCAGGGCCAGCAGCAGGGCGCCCACCATCCCGGTGGCGATGGACGGAATCCTGGGCCTGGAACGAGGTGGACACGCAAAGGGGTGAGGTTTGTTACCTTGGCATTTCACATATTTCCCGTACGTTCTGATAGCATGACGTCATTTAGGGCTAGCTCAGAAAGTGGAATACGGCGCAGCTCGTAAAGGAGAAAGGAGGGCGGACTTCGAGCCCCAGGGCAGGGTTTCCAACTTCCTTCAGTGTAGGAGCCTGCTTTGTCGCATGTTTTATACTGAAGTATCATTTGGACTTCTCCCTATAGGATCATACTTTTCATCTGTTGATTAAGAAAACACATCATTTAAAAAGTAACTCAGAGTTCAGTCATGCTTTTCATATGAATCTGTGTGGCTCCCCGGAGCGTCTCCACGCGTTTGAGGCACGCCCTCTGCACGTGACACTTGCGATGTCTGCTGGCCAGGCTGGAAGGAGGGACCCTTTCAAACCTGTGGAGACTTCCCGAGGGGTCCGGGGCTTTCAAGATGGGACCAGAGCTGTAGGAAGTGCTGTAGCATGAGTGTGGAGGGGGTGAGGAAGTGACAGGATTTCCACACGGACAGCAGAGCTGTCAGGGATGAGTGATGTCATCCTGCAGCCACCCCTCCCCCCATAGAGCTCGGGTCAGCAAACACCCAAAACTCAGGTTCTAAAGCTCACGGGGAAAGAACCGTCTGAATTAGATTCTGAATTTAGAATCTTCATAAAGCTTTTATTCTCCAGCACCTGTGCCATCTAAGCTTCTGGCAAACTTCATATTTTCAGGTAGAAATGTTAATGAATATCAAAGATTAATCAGTAGCACCGTTTGCACCTAAAAAAATGTGCCAGTGTTCTTACAGATTTCTCATAAGTGCGTCAAATGTACTTCACGTAAATAGTATTTATGACACTTTCTTCTTAGCAAGTGCAAAAGCCATCTCCTGAGTTATACCATCTTCCCAGTTAATGCAGTTTGAATTAATGGGTTTTTACCATTTTGAAGGGGACACTGAAAGATATAAGGAATAATTTGTACAGAGTATGTGTTCCATGGGAAGTAGGGGGAGTGAAAAGAGAAGAAAAGAATTAAAAGGGTAAAAATATAACGAAGAATGGTCGTTGACCGGTTTCAGGGTGGGGATGTGATGGAAAACCTCATTACTAAGACGCTGACTGAAGCACGAAGAGAGGACGAAGCTTCCTGGTGTCCTCGTGGCTCAAGTGAAGAGGGGCGTAAAAGGAAATCTTTATCTTTGAGAAACTGATAGCAGGAGGGATCAGTTATCTTGGCTAATTCTTCGGCAAGAGACTGAGCTGACTGGCATTGAGGAAGGTTGTTGGGGGGAGGAATTCTGTAAACATTACTGGAGATGGCAGAGGTTCCTGGACGTTTGGCTGCTGTTTGGGGATAACTGGTCAGTGTCTTGTGTATAATTCTGATTCTTCGATAGACATTATTAACTGATAGTATCACTCTTTCCTGATGAGTCTGAACAGGAAGTCCCAATTCCGCTTTTCTCTGTGCAGCATTTCAGGCAATGACAGCAAAGTGATCACAACTGAAATGCTGAAGGAAGTCCTGTGTTTAGGAAAGGAAGTAAGGGGAGAAAGTCTCCCAAGGTGGAGCTCTGTCATTGAACAGACGGGTCATTCAAACACAGGTTCGTGGTAGGGCCAACTGGGTCAGCGAGGAAAGAGGAGGGAAGCTGGAGGAGGAGAAGGACCCAACAACCCTGGTGACCTAGGGAGCAGGGCTGCATGTAGAAGCGCTGGGCAGTGAGGCTGGCTCCGCGTGGAGGGGCCC
>NW_020175105.1:5885950-5946821 GCF_003031525.2 Neophocaena asiaeorientalis asiaeorientalis | reverse complement strand
CAAAGCACAGCCAGCAGCGTGGGCAGGGTGAGCTCTGCTAGGAATGCCCAGGCAGCCCAGGGTGAAGTGAGAACCGGCCAAGGCAGAGGGCAGTCGGAAAAGAGGGAAAGCACCACCCTCGCCCATAGCGCTCTTGGTCATTTCTGATCAGGTCATCAAGTGTCACACTTACCCACTCACTGCACAGCCTTCAGAACCTGGCCCAGCACAGCTGTAGGAATTGAAAGAGAAATCCGGGGCACAAACCCGGGTCCCCTGCATCGACAGGCGGACTCCCAACCACTGCACCACCAGGGAAGCCCTCTTGGAGAGTTTTTATTAAATCATAAGGCAATGTGTGTTAAATGACTTCCAAATCATTACAATCACACTGCGTCTCAATACTGCTTAAGCATTTGTTTATTGTGCATTTATTCATGTGTTCATTCACTCAGCAGGTATTTTTGAGTGTCTACTCTGTGATAGGGATTGTTCTAGCATTGAACAAAGTAGACATGTCTGGTCTTCATTATTGACATGTTTTCATGTCTTCCATTTGACAGAGGTTCAGCGAGCCCACAGCTGGCTCTAGAACATCAATGTGGGCAGGAGGTAGAGGGAGCTGAGACCAGAACCATTTCCTGGGGCACACTGATTAAGGAGCGGGGTGGGGGGGGCAGATGAGTGAGGACATGCATCTCAGGGGCAGGGAAACGGGGACGATGATTTGAGACCCAGAAAGCCAGGGGCTGGCTCCATCCACTTCCACACAACTGCAACGTTGTACGTCAAGCAGGGACATCATTTGTCCTAACGTGACCCCTCAGCAGCTGGGTTCCCGTTCTGTGGGGCACCACCATCTGTTATTTTGATTACAGGATGATGGTTGAAAAGGCAGACTAAGTTGGCTTTGAAGGACAGCAGTGTTTGTCAATAAAAACGTCAACAGGAAAATAAAATATTCCAACTAAATGGAGAGGACTGATCACGGCCTGGGGAAAGATGAAGAAGCCTGGTTCGGGTATGTGAGGGGACCGGTGCTAAGTTAGTTGCACACTGTCAACTGGTTCTAATCGTTTTCTGTCCCATTCCAAGGGCTCTGATCTCTGTACTCTACTCCTCTTGGTTCTGAAGGTCTGAGACCTCTTTTCCGTGGCGTCAGACAACGCAGTCTCGGCCCTGCAAGCTTTCGAGCCTTCACCCCTACACCCGACACAGGCTTCTTCAGGCAGTGGAACATGCAAGGAGGTCTCCTTTTTTCACAGTCTTTTATCTCCTAGGATAATCGTCAGAGACAACATTCTCTAATGGATAACCACTGGTAAAATTAATCCCTCCTCAAAATAGCCCTCCTCACTAGTGTTTTTATATTTTCCCATAATGCCTGTTTAGTTTCCAGGCCGTAATAGAATGGGAACTCTATGCATAGTGGTGCAAACTGGAATTGCAAACTTTGGACAAGAAGCAGGGTCTCATGCAGCCTCTGAAAGTGCTGCTGGGAAACCTATGGGGTTTCTAGCAAGAAGCTATGGACAAGGGAGACGCTCATAGGGAGAGCTCAGCCAGTTTACATTTGAAGAGCTGATGGACAAGGGTAGTGATTGGACAGGTGCCCTAAGAGGGAACCACCTGAGTGTCAAAGGATTAAGGGGTCCTTGGGAAAGCTGGTGGTGCCCTGCATAATTCTGCAGAAATGATTGTCAAATATCAAGCAAAAGAGGCCATATCATGCTATCATTTAATTTTGTCAGAAAAATTATTCCTTGTCTCCCACTTGATTTATTATTTTTTTGTTACATGTAATTAAAATAGGCAAAATTTCGTGTCATTTCGTTTAATTTATTGGCATAAAATTTCAAAGAAGCCATCCCCTGACGACTTACTATAAAATGTGGTTCCATTTAAAAGTGGATTTGCGGACTTTCCTGGCGGCGCAGTGGTTTAGAATCCACCTGCCAATGCAGGGGACACGGGTTCGAGCCCCGGTCCGGGAAGATCCCACATGCCGCAGAGCAACTAAGCCCGTGCACCACAACTACTGAGCCTGCGCTCTAGAGCCTGCGAGCCACAACTACTGAAGCCCGCACACCTAGAGCCCGTGCTCCGCAACAAGAGAAGCCACCGCAATGAGAAGCCCGTGCAGTGCAACGAAGAGTAGCCCCCGCTCACCGCAACTAGAGAAAGCCCGCGCACAGCAGCGAAGGCCCAACGCAGCCTAAATAAAAGTGGATTTGCTTCAAGTTTGCTGACCCATTCCCTGGGGTAAGCAGACCTGCCCTGCGGGAAGGGCACGGCTTCTGGAAGCAAGCATGCGCCTGTCACCTGGGCTTTGTCACTGCTGGCTGATGAGTCGTGGTGACCCCAGAGCCTTTCTAAGTGTTTCTTTAACAATACAAATGGGGAAAGCAGCGCGTTCGCTCTTAGTCATCGTTGAGACTATGTGTTTGATGATGCTGTGCATATCGCGGATACACAATAAAAGAAATGTTTTCTTATTTCCCCTCACCTCATCAATATTTCTCCATATTTAAAAAATTAAATCCATTTTTAATACGTAATTCCTTTGGGAGAAGATAGAGATAGTAATAACAAGATTACGGAAAACTATACATTTTTCCACCAATGCTATATGCTCACAGACACACACACACATAGAAACACATTTATTTCCCAAAGATAGAAAAAAACAGGAAAAATGTATTTATTTTATATAGGTAGTATAATTCTATTTTAGAGAATCTTCTCTGAAATTGCTTATTTTGGGGAATATGAAAAAAACAGACTAAATGAAAAACTAGCAAATTACAGTTTATACTATGTTTTGTAGAGTTTGCAGAGTGGTCTATGTAACCAGTGTGCTGGTATACCCAAAGGGAAAAATATGAAAAATCTTGAAATTCCTACCAAGAAGGTATTTGGTAAAGTTCCGAATTCATTCTGGATTTTAAAAAAAGAGTTTAAAAGTAGGAATAGATAACTGTTTCTTTAACAAGATAACAAGAATCTCACACTAATAGCAAATATTGTTCTTAGTGGTGATTTATTACAGCCATTCCCACCACCATCAGATATAAAATTCTCATGTCCACTACCATTGTATCTGATATTATTCTAGAAATTCTGGCCCTTGTAATATGATTTGAAACTTTTGGAAAAGAGATGCAGATACCATTACTGGAGATGATATAACTGTTTTCCTGGAAAATTCAAGACCATGAACTAAAACGCTAATTTCAAAGGAAGTTCAGCAGAGACCACCAATACGAGATGAATATACACCTCCACCAAAAAAAATCAAAGGCTATCTTATATATTAGATATAATAAATGAGGAGATATACTAGAAAACAAGGTCCACTTCACAGTAGCAAAAATAAATCCAAAATGTTTAGGCAGAACATGAAATAACACAACTAAAACTTTACTGAAATATAAAAAAGAGTATCTGAATGTATGAAGAAATGATCATTTCCTGACTGGGAGTACAAAATATTGTAAAAATGTTAGCCCTACTCAAATTAATTAATTGGCTTTAGTGGGGTTTGTGTGTGTGTGTGTGTGTGTGTGTGTGTGTGTGTGTGTCTGTGTTAAACTTGGTAAAATATTCCAGATCACTTGCAACACACCAATGGCTTAGACTAAGACTAGAGGGAGAAGACAGTCACACGCAAACCACACAGGAAATGCCCAGGCTTCCTACATGTTAGCTGGGGAGTCAGCTGCCTGGGACTGAAACTCTTGGACCACAGGGTCATGGAATGATGGAGCCCTTCCATTTACCCTCATGATGGCTGAAACTCAAGAAGGAAGGTGAAACGATGGAAGTTGACCAGGGTACCAGTCATTCCCAAATCACTTGTCTCCAGGCCCAGGCTCTTCCAAATAAATGCAGTTAAAATAGGTTTTTTGTAAAAACTTAGGACATACTCGGAAAATTTTCAAGACTCCTGATGTTTAGAAGTCTAACTGCAAGGTTCTGCACCCCTTCAGAACACTAACCATCACTGTCACGGTCATAATTACCACCGTCACTACCAGCAGGACTGGCACCGTTACCTCCTTCACCAGCATTATAACCGCCACCATCGTTACTGCCACCTCGTCACCAGCTCCGCACCGCCATCTGTGCAATCGCTGATTGAGTGCTCGTGTGGTCCACGCACTATTCTAAGTACAGTACACGTATTAACTCAAGATCTCAAAAATCCTGTGAGCGATGCAGTCTTATTATCCTAATTTACAGGTGAGGAAAGTGAAGCACAGAGAGGTTAAGACACTTCCCCAAGTCCACACAGCTAGTAAGAGATGGCTCCAGAGAAGAGTAACGGTGCCAAATAAAGTTGAGGATTATAGAGAGATAGAAGGGAATGTGAAATATATGGGACAACTTCTCCTTCTGATTTCTAGTAGTCCAATTTCATTGTCAAATTTATCATGTTAGTAAATAAGATATATACATTCTGAGTGCTTCTACTAATTACAGTCAAAAGTTTTAATTTCCCTATTAACAGCTTAGCAATCAACTAGCTAAAAGAAAAAGCACCTTTAGGCAACATTCCAGGCAATGTTATCTTCTATTAATTGTAAACCAATAAAAGATTCCCACAGGAATCCCAGTCATCGGGAAAGATATATATATATATATATATATATATATATGTATATATATATATATATATAGACACCTTTGGGGATGGGGCAGGACCTCTGCTCTCGTTCCCCCTGTCCCTTATTCTTCTTGTTGGGACATGCTGGCACCGCAGAACAGGGCCCTGGCACGAGACACACCTGGAGAGGCTGAGAGGCTCTCCCGCCAGCACCACGATCTGCCCACGAGCGTATCATTGCTGCTGCCGTGGCCGTGGGTCCAGAACACCTGGAGGAACTGACTCAAATACAGACCTCTGTACTTGACTGACTGGAAAGTCCGGAGACATTTTCAATCTACAAATTTGCAAGATGGGAAGCACCCTGTTCTGCCTTTTCCTTTGCAGACCCAGAGCTTCCCGCACTCACCCGTAGGTGCAGCTGGCGTGGCACAGGTGACACACGTGACTGGCATCTGCAAACTTCCAGATCAGGGTGTTGTTTTCTCCTGTGACTCCAGCAGGGCAGGTCTTGACGCAGTGAGGGCCGTCGATGTTGTGGGCACACTTTACACAGCTGCCTGGTCCCTGCACCAAGGTGGAAAAACCGTTTCATAAATCAAACATTTACTTATGTCTCTCGCTTTTTCAGAATGAAGTAACTTTTTTTATTTTTTTGCAGTACGCGGGCCTCTCACTGTTGTGGCCTCTCCTGTTGCGGAGCACAGGCTCCGGACACGCAGGCTCAGTGGCCATGGCTCACAGGCCCAGCCGCTCCGCGGCATGTGGGATCTTCCCGGACTGGGACACGAACCCGTGTCCCCTGCATCGGCAGGCGGACTCCCAACCACTGCGCCACCAGGGAAGCCCCAGAATGAAGTAACTTTTTACTTAAAATGCTTATCATGAAAAAAAAATCAAACGACGTGGAAGTTCTTAAAGTGGATAAGCTCTTCTGTGACTGTGCTTGCCTGATGCGACCACTGTTAACAGCTGAGAATAAAGTCTTCTTGACTTTAAATGTGTACTTTATATACATACATATATATATATATAAAACATGAAAGAAACTGTACTACGTGCTTTATTACATTTTACTCGATACACTGTGGGCATCTTTCCTTGTCAAAGCATTCTTGATTGGCCTACATGTATATTTATATCCTTATCGGTCAGATGGACTTCCTTGTGAACGGTGTTTGGAGTTGAGGGGGCCTCTGTGGGAAGCTGGACTCACCAAGGCCAAGCTGAGAAAACCCACACCTACATTTCTGCAGTGCTGAGAAGGTGGCACGTGTAAGTGCAGTGGTGGCTGCGTAATTAACTCTGCAACACGCTAAATTTGATTCTGTTGGTCAAATGTGAATGCGTCGGTAAAACCCACAGAAATGAATGCACTGGGGCTGCTTGGGTTGTGTCCGCACACTTCACACAGGGCTGAAATAACGTGGGTAGGGGAGGGTCTGCCTGCTGGCTCAGTGCTCTCAGGTCTCAAAGACTGAGTATTCCCAGAGCCAGAACAATCAGATGACTAACTCAGTCAGCATCACCAGTTATTTTATTTCACTGATGAAAATTTAGCCGAACACCAACCTGAAAACCAGTGGTTTCCTTTGTAACCAGCCATTTTGGCAGCCTGTACCTCAAAACTGAGCCTTACCGTCTTTTGTCTGATTTAAAGAACTTCTGAAAAATGTTTTCCGTTACTAGATTTAGATATGGCTGTTGAAATTCAAATCCAAACAGAGCTCCTCATATAAATAATACTGAGAATTAACAACATGGGCACACGGGTGTGAGAGGGACCTGCATTCTCACACTCTCTGAAAGATTATTACTGAACATGCAGATGTGAAACTGAATTCTGAAAACCTTTCCTTTGTGATTAAAAAATACTCTTCAGGGCTTCCCTGGTGGCGCAGTGGTTGAGAGTCCGCCTGCCGATGCAGGGGACGCGGGTTCGTGCCCCGGTCCGGGAAGATCCCACATGCCGCGGAGCGGCTGGGCCCGTGAGCCATGGCCGCTGAGCCTGCGCGTCCGGAGCCTGTGCTCCGCCACGGGAGGGGCCGCAACAGTGAGAGGCCCGCGTACCGCAAAAAAAAACAAAAAAACAAAAATACTCTTCAAATAACGATAAACTCATGTTAAATAAGAATTTGGTGATGTTTGATTAAGACAATAAAGCAATGAAGACAGATGTCAGGAACACTGAAGGCTGCCTGTGGGTGTGCCCCGTCCACAGGGCGCCCTGATCTGTGGTGTGAGGACGGGCATCACCACGTGCATCTGGGGTTGGACAGAGAAGGGGAATGCCCGTGCCAGCAGGGTATGTGCTGACTTCCCCTCAGTCACAGCCCCCGACGGCTGTGAGATGGCACGGCCTCAAGTGTGGACGGGGAGTGTGCTGGATGCGCGTCCCAGTAGGCACGGGGTGACGGGGGTGAGGGTCATCCTTGTGGGCTATGGCTGACGTGTGGGGTGACATTAAACATGCTCCTTACGTGTCCCGTGCAGGTCACGTTCATGGCCTGGGGCAGGCATTCCGGATGGCACTGCACGCACTCGGAGTTTTCAATGAACTCCCTGGGCTCTCTGACGGGAGAAGACGGGAAACTGGTCAGTGCCGTCCCTGGAGACCCTGCTGCAGGATGCTGTCTGGGTTCACCTGTCTGAGAGCTCAGATGACACAAATCACCTCTCTTAGAAAGTCAAGACAGTTTTAGGTAAAAGTCGAATGGCCGGGAATTTAGGACTATACTGTAACGTAATAAACCGATTCTTGTCAGCGGAATCTCCGGTCATCTTCTCCTGGAACAAAACCATCAGCTTCCGTTATAATCAAAACATCTTCCCTACATTTTTTCTCCAGGTGCAGTTTTTGAATATTAGATAAGCAAGGCAACACATGGGAAAAAAAGAGAAGAAAACAGTCCTTAAGGTATCAGTCCTTAAGATTTAAGATACCCCCTCCAATATCAGATTCATGGATATTTAAATTAAGCTGCAAAGAAACGGTATCTAGACTAATGCCTGGGAAAAGGAAAGACAGCTATTAAAAGTTTCCTCAATGGTTATTCCTAAAAACAGCAAGTAGGGAACACAGGCGTGAAAAATTTTGCTTGTACTATTTTAACCATTCCTCAAACTTAGATTAACGTTAAGCGACAAGCTGATGTTTGATTGAAAAGACACTGTAGTTGTGGCAGGTGTTAAGATGACTGGTAATTAACTAGGCAGTGAACAAGGAGTGTTTACCCCCAAAGACGTGGTCCGTGAGTCCTCTCAGGCAGACGGCATCAATTAAACCAAATATGTCATGGGACTTTTTCCCTGTGCTTCTTCCCTGGGTTACCACACCTACTGCAGGAGCCAGCCTCGCAAGTGGAACAGGTGCTTCTGGGCACTGGGGTTCTCTAATGGGCAGACCCGGGCGCCACTGCCGTGGATATTTTAATCACCTTGTCACTTCAAAGAGACGTCAGCACTGAAGACATGAGCGCTTAGTGTCTGTTTGCAGCTGTAAGGACTGCACCAATATTTCTTGTTGAAACAATACTATCAATTATGCAATTACTCTGTTAGGCTAATGAGCCTATCAGCTAAAGGTTCTTACAGAATTGAACTTGGTCTTCTCATCCTGCTTCCGAGTATTTCTGATCTGAGCTGTAGCCCAAGCCCTGATAGTGAAACAGAAAGGAAGATTTCCTAGAGCCATCTGTAACTCCTACGCTCTTCTCTATTGTGAAATTTCTTTTTCTTTAAATAAAAAAAAAAAATCGCCTCTGCCAGTCTCTATCCTTCCATTTTACTTTCCTATTAATTTATTTTAGTCATTATTTGTGGTCATTCAAAGCCTTACTCAATATCAAAATTCCCATAGAATCAAACAGACTGTACTTTTTATTGATTGCAATAAATTCAACAAATGTTATACAACTGTTTATTTCTTTGTCCATGGGTATATTTGAAGTTCTTTGCACTGTTCAGTGTGTCTTGAACATAAACAAAAATTAACCAGGAGCTGTGTTTTGACACAGCAGGAATGCCGTGCCACAGTGGCCATGGTCTTGGCCATCTGAACATCTGAACCACGGAAGACTGTTCTGTTTGTCTTGGGGACATTGTGCAGCTAGGAAAAATATAAGATACTTCCAGATAGAGAGAGACTCTATAAATCGGATTGGATTAAGTAATGAAAAAAGTTTGTTCGCTTCCCTTTGTGATTAACAGTTGTCAACAAACAAAACCAAAGGAAAAGAATCCGACTGATTAACCATAAACCTATAAAACAATCTTAAGTCTTGTTTTTTTTAAAATCAAAACATAGGGATTAAGAAACAAAGCCTCTTACCCCTTTAGAACGTTGCACTTCTCCACACACTCCCTGCCACGGCTGAAGTTTCGGCAGGACATGCAGTCTTTGGGTTTCGGGCCCCAGCAGCCCTCTGACGAGCACAGCGGGTTACAGACGTGGCCCATGGCCTCTGCGAAGACAGGGTGAGCCACACGGGTCAGCAAGGAACAGCGGCCAAGGGCCCTGTGGGTGAGGTGCTCAAACACGTGCTGGGCCCCCTGGTAGAAGCAGTGATGCAGGCAAAAAAGGGCTTCCGGAGGCCCACTGCAAGTCCCCTTTGCCCTGCTGGGTGCTGAGTGTAGCTGGATGAAACACTCAGAGCTGCCGGAAGAGCACGGGAAGCGTGTGGCTCCTTGCTGTGTGCGAGGCACACAGAATCTCACCAATCCTCTCAACTGCACTATGGTGTGGGAATCATTATTACCTCCACTTCATGGATGAAGAAGACAAAGCCCAAAGATTTACGTAAACTGATGAAGGTCTCAAAGCCAGGAAGGGCTCGAGCCAGGATGTGAACTCAGGTCTGCTTCTGCCGGTGGCCAGGGTCTCACAGCACAGGCTATGCCGGTGCAGGCCCCACTTCAAAAGCTGACTATGGCTCAGAACTCAGAACTGGAAATGCCTGTGTGAAACAGTCATCCCATTCCAGTGTGTGTGTGTGAGTGTGAGTGTGTGTGTGTGTGTGTGTGTGTGTGTGTGTGTGTGTGTCTAGCTATAGCCACTGGGGATGAAATGAGCAGGGAGGAACACACAGCTAAAATGCAATAT
Source organism: Neophocaena asiaeorientalis asiaeorientalis (assembly GCF_003031525.2). Lineage (NCBI taxonomy): Eukaryota > Metazoa > Chordata > Mammalia > Artiodactyla > Phocoenidae > Neophocaena > Neophocaena asiaeorientalis. Next base: position 5,937,135 of record NW_020175105.1, on the reverse strand, counting down.
AACTGGGGGAAGAGGGGTGGGTCGGGATGGTGGGATGAACTGCCATGTATACACTAATATGTATAAAATAGATAACTAATAAGAACCTGCTGTGTAATAAACAAAATATTAAAAAAATGCAATATCATTAATACTCAACTTAGTTCTGTAAATTACCAATAATTGATAGCCTAGACTTCAAGGCAAGTTCATCCTATGAAATGAGAATGATCTAGAAACAATTCTGATGAACTCCACCATTACGAATATACAGATTTCTTTCGATTGGCTTCTTTACGGATGTAAAAAGTAATTTTAAGGTTTGGGAATGGTTCTTCAATATTCTAAATCAAAATAAACGACCCGTTGGAACCATCTCCACAATCGACCAAAGCGATGACTCACCGCACTCTTTTTCACTCCTGTTGTTTGTAATTTTGGTTTTCTGACTTGAGGTCCCAAAGAGTTTTTTCCAGTTTATTGTATCTGCATAGCACAACCTTCGGTTTCCTGAAATGATCACATCTCCATCACTTATCTCCTTGAGGGAGCGTAATCCCAAGGACGTTATATCCAGGCCAACAACCGCCAGAGAAAACTGACCACTAAGTTGGAGAGAAGGAAAACAATGTCGTGAAAAATTATGAAAACACAGCCTCATTAAAAACTTTGCTTTTCTGTACCACTTTAGATTTACCACAAACTGCCTTCCATGGGTTGTTAAGTCATGTTGTGGAAGGTACGTACTGCAACTTTGGAAAACTGCAAGTGCTTTTTAAAGCTAGTTCAGGGAAGAGCTAGTTCCTTGTTCATTTAGCATCTCTAATCCCAGTGGCAGACCAGGGGCTGAATAAATGTCTTAATGTCATTATTTGATTGGCTGCATTTTAATTTTGCCTGGGAATTGAGAACATGTTCTAAGTTCTCAAATATCCAAATACACTTAAGAGATCATAGGTTCATTTTCCCATCCATCCATCTACCCATCCGTCCATCCATCCATCCACCCATCCATTTATTGAACAAACGTTTGAGGTAACATGTGACTCATTCTAATTCTAGGTTAAGTGTGTGTTTCCTATTCTCAAAAAACCTTTTGTCTAGTGATGACACAATCATATGAGTAGATAATTTTAACCCAGCAGGGGTACCACGGAGGCAAAAAGTAGGGGTCTAAACAAGTCTGCGGAGGGGGTCTCCCGGAAGTGGTGAGGCCTGACTGTCAGGACCTCGGGAGCAGGAACTATGATATTTTCTTTGCTACCCAACCCTGTGCTAGGATCCTACGGGGTGATCAGTACGTGTTCATCAAGTGACCAGGTCGAAGTTATTCCGACTGAACGGAAGGAAGTCCTGAACCACCTGCAGGAGAACGTGACAGGTACTAAGAACCATGAACTACTGCTGGAGGTGGGCGGGGCCTGGGAGGGGAGCCTGGGAGGGAGGAAGAGGCCAGAGCATGGACCACCTTAGACACCACGCGGAGGAGGTTTTTGTCTGCAAATGATGGGAAACCATAGGAAGGAGATTTGCATTTTTAGGAAGCTCACTGGACACCAGGACGTGGAATGGGCCAGTTGAGACAGTACAGTACAGAGAGTGATAATGAAGGCGTGAGATGACAGAAGGCAAAGCATAATTTGGAGACTCCTTCTTCTCCTTGTTTCTTTTTCTCTCCCCACCCTTTCCTCCCTCTGTCCTCCCCACAGCCTGGCTCCTGTGTATTAGACCTGCACCCCTGCTGTTAGGAATCCCCCCAAACTGTGCCCAGGGGAGGCAGAGACAAAGCTGAGGTCTTCCCTGCAGGGCAGGGCAGGTTTGGCTTTGCTGAGAACCAGGGGTCACACTGCCTCAGGAGGGACGGTGCATCCTTGGACTTCTTAGCACATGCGAAAAGGAAAAAAAGTCATCTTTATCTTATTTAAATCCCTAAAACTAAGCTGAGAGGTACATGCTAGTCACCCAAGAAAACTTACCTAAATCTCTCATCTCTGTATGAACTTTGGGCAAAAGAAGTATTCCTGAGAACTCAGAGCACAGGGGCCTTTCTGGGAAGTGATATGAGCTGCCTGTTTAGCATCAGCGATGCAAAGCCAAGACGGTTTTTGGAAAGTGATGCTTATTTCACATGTGCTGTCGTCTGACTTTCCTTAAGATTGCATAATATCACGTAGCCCTCTGAGGAGTCAATTATGGGAAAGAGTTCTCGGAATCAGACGGTTTCCAAGGCAGGTTTGAACAAGAGAGTCCCAAACTTCCCCTCACCACAAAACTCTTCATTACCCTTGTTACGTTAAAGGTGCTTGTGTGTGTGTGTGCATGCGTGTGTGTGTGCGGGTGTGTGGGTGTGTTTCACTCTTGGAGCTGGAAAAGTGGAAATCCTGAAAGAAACACTCAATGTTAAAAAGCCTCTCAGGTCCCCTGAAATGACTTGCTGAAAAGGATGTGTGACCTCAGTGCTGTTCTTGCCAGAAGTGCAAAACCTCAGCTGAATCAGGAGAAAACACTGGCTATCCTACAAGCTGCCTGACCGATACGTTTCAAAAGGGTCAAGGCCATGAAAGACAAGGAAGACAAGGAACTGTCACCCACTGCAGGGACCAAGGAGACGTGACAGCCGCGTGCAGTGTGGGCTGACGGAACACACAAGGCGTTCATGGAAAAACTGGCGAGATCCCAGAAAGTCTGCAGTTCAGTTACTACTGATTTACTTGATTCTTGTGCCGCGCTGAGGTAGGGTGTCACCATCGGGGCAGCCGGGTGAAGGATGTGTGGGAACTCTCTGTAGTGTCTCTGCAGCACCTCTGTAAGTCTTATTTCAAAAACAAAAAATAAGGGTCTACCAGGCTTTGGCTGGGGTCAACTTACTGTTGCTTCGTCCTGCCACGTATGATTTCCAGGTTCTCAAAAGCATGGAGGCCAGTCCTGTTTGCAGGCCAGGCCTGAATCAGCAAAAACCCTATAAGGCAGAAGGAAGGTTCAGGCACACACCACTTAGAAATTTCTGTTCTGTGTGAGACATTATTGTAGGATTTTCAGGAGTGTCGATGAGCAGGAGAGGTGAACGTTCTTCTCGTCATCTTCCCGAGCACACGCCCGCATGCGTCGCTGTGCACCAGGCACGCTGCCCCTGGGCCGCCGCCCGGCTCTCACCCCGCAGGCTGTGCTCCAAGGGCGAGACCCCAAGCAGGCCGCCGTGCTCAATGACAGCGGCCAGTGCCGAGCTGTAGCGCCACAGGGAGGCTGACATGGTATCCTTATTTAGTTCCAATTCTCCAAACAATTTAGTCTGATTATTTCTTTTTTAGGGATGTCGGAAGTGGAGCTCTGACGGGTCCCGGGCCCAGGCCTGCCGGTGGTAGAGCAGGATGTGAAGTGCGTCTCCAGGCCCGGGAGCCTGCTGTCCGCTCGCCGCTGCCCCCCCTCCCTCTACCCACCACGCCCTGGGCTGGTCCTCGGACGGCTGGCCTGGGCTGGGCGGTGAGAGAGCAGACATGTTCACACCACGTCATGAGTGACCTAACTCTTTGCTTAAAGAGCTCACCTCTCGAGTGCAGGGGAAACTGCATTTTTGAAAAATATCGAAGAACTGATTACTCATGAATGGTAGCATTTCAGAAGAAATGTTTTTATGCCAAAGGAGAAGAAAATACTGCTAAATGTTCTCTCCATAAAACACTGATTTCCTGTTTATGTTCATATGATATGTTAGCGGCACACACCTGTTATTTCCTTTACGGTTTTTAGAATGTCCAGTTCCTTTGGGTCCAGAGGTGGAGTACGTGTGAAGGAATCACTGAAACAAGTAACAGGACAATCAGTAACATCCTGCAGGTGAACAAAGCTGATTTCGTTTTTTTCTATTATATCAGTAACTCAGAAATCTTTACTTACCCCTTAAATGCTACTGGCAGGATATGAAGGTCTCCACTGATCGAGGTGCAATTTCTGAAGTGTTTAATATTTGTAGCATTTATGGAAAGTGTGTCTTTAAACTCACCAATTCCTATTCCGTTACAAACTGTAAAGATAAGGGAGGTGTTTATTCCACTCGCATTTGTTGAACTAAGAATAGCTAGTGTTCCACGGGCAGAGAGGAGCAGGCAGGAAACTGCAGCCGTGGGAACTATTGCCGCCATGCTGTCATTCATTCACTCAACAAACACTGCTAGGCCTGCTAGGGCCCAGGGACCATGGCGGGGTTGGGGCTGCAGTGGTTACAGGAGACGCCATGGCTGTCCTCAAGGAACCTGCTTTCTCCTCCTCATTTTCCCCACTTGGGCCAGAGTACAGTTGCTCCTGAGGACTCCAGCTTCCTCTCCATGACAGTGTGCCCTGCGCCGTCAGTGCTGTCCTGTGCTCACCCACGTGCCCCTACTGACCCTCAACGCCTCCCCTCGCCTAACTGGGCCTGCGTCTTGGTCTTCTAACTGAAAGAAACAATATGCATAGATTTTTTTGTTTTTAATGGAAAGAGCAAGATGCATTCATCTGAGAAAACCTTGAAAACACAGAATAAAGGGGAACAAAATGACAAGCAATTCTCCTATGTACCTTTGATATTTTAGAAAATTTCCTTCTAGCTATCCTCCATGGTTATGTCACACTAGATATGGAGCTGGTTTTTTTTTTTTTTCCACTTATTATGCTGTGAACATTTGTCCTGTCATTAAAACCATTCACAAACATGGTTTTTAATGGCCGTCTGATGTTACATCATAAGAAATACTGGAATAACTCTTATCAGATAAGTTGCTTTTCTTCCACAGTGTTTACTTAAGCCATGTGCTTTGATCTGTGTCCTATTGTGACGTCAGTCTCAGATGCCTTTTTCCACACTCTGAGCCCATTTATTAATTTACATTCACTCCCGAATTTCCATCTCAAATGTCAGCTCCCTCCAAAGCCCATTTATCTGTTGTGGCTCTACTTCTAGAATTCACAGTGCAATCTTTGGTACCTCTCTTTCAGATTGTATCTTACTTTGAAGAATAATCATGGAAAATCTCATTGTTTTTCAATGAGGTTTTGAAAGGGGAGGATGAAAGGATGAGGGTGAGGTCCTCCCCTTCCCTCCGTCTCCCTCTGCTCCACTCTGTCCAGAGTCCCTGCTGCTTGGGTTGCCACCTGGCAGTGGGGCCTGTCCCGTCAGCACCCCTGGACCTCCAGGCTCGCCTTGTACTGCGTCTGCCTCACTGTGGGCTTGGGAATGGGAGGGCGAGGCTGTTTTAGGATTCCAAGGCTCTGGCTGACAACAGAGTGAGGCCGGCTTCCGCACAAGAAGCCCTGAGGCAGATGCCTGCCAATGGGGACTTGCTGTTTAATTACAGGTTCGGAAGAGATTTCCACATGTTTGAAAGAATATCCATTCTCTCTCTGTTTAGGTGTGATGGTGACGGTGGGGTTACCTGAATTCCTAAATTTGGAGATAAATTACACATTCACCCCTAGACCGATCAGATTTGGAGAAGTTGTAGACCATCGACACACGCATTTTCCAAACTTTGTTTTCCTGGCATCGCCCTATACCCGAAGGGATCTGAGTTGGCCACTACTCCAGGATATGAGCTGGGGGTGGGTAGAACATAGAGCATAATGATTACAGGAGAATCGAAGTGTTTGCTGAACACAAAACTAACAGAAGAAAGACAAAAATCATCTCTGATTTTATTGATCCATTTGAGGGTGCTGACGGTATAACCCTCTCTCTCTTCAGGGGCTTAACTCTTCTACTTCCTCTGTGCCAGGCACTGCCCCAGGTTCTTATTTTCTTCCTTCCATGTCCCCTCTGCCGGGAGGTCTCCTGGAGCCAAAGGACACTCAACTCTCAGGGCCCTGACACCCCTGCCACACAGGAGCTACAAGGCCAGGTGGCCAGAGAGACCCGCTGGGAGCTCGTGGGTCTGTAAAGTGGGGATGGTAATGGCACAGACGCCCTAGGGGGGCTGGAGGGACTCGATGACGTGCAGCACAGAGGCTGAGTTTGCCCCGTGAGAGAACACACGTGCAATGTAAGAGCACAGAGGTGGTAATCAGTTTCAGCTGAAATCACAGATGCTTCTTAGGGAAGGTGGCCTCTGAAGCAGATGTTCGAGATAAGTGGTTATTCATTGAGGCATTTTTTTTAATAACAGCAAAACAGTGGAAACAATCTAAATGACCATATACAGGGAGACTGGCTGGATAAATTATGGTAGAGGGGATAGGGTATAGGGGATTATGGATAGGGTTCGGGGAGGGCCCAGCAGCTGCAAAGTAGGACGAGGAAGATTCATACGAAGTTATCTGGAGTGATCTCCAGGGTATGCTAAGTTTAAGTGGCAAGGTACAAAGAGTGTAGATGCGTCTTCTGTGGGACTGGAAGACGTGGTCTAGGCCTGCCACCTGCCAAGGACTCGGGTGCCAACTGGGGAGGCTCCCACGGGCCACACGGGAGACAGTCTGGACATCGAAGTGAATGATGACAGGAGGGATTACCATAAACTGAATAAAAAAAGGATTCAATGACCTCACATGGGTACTAAAAAAGCTATTTTAGAAAAGAATGTCAACTAATAAATGTAGAAGACATGACAGAAATAGGAAATCACTCCTTTATAACCACCAAGAAATCTGACGCTACTTCAAGCAAATCATCGAATCTGTCATCGTGGTAACGGGATGAAATGGCTATGCCACCTGGTGGGACGCAATGAGGGGAAATGCTCCTGCCCACCTGAGTCCCGCCTGGAGGAAAACCATGCCCAGGCCAGACGAGGGACGTCCTTGGGTCTGCACAGCATCGGGGAAAAGGGGGCTGAGAAATGGTCCTGAATTGACGAAGAGCATGGAACCCACAGCCCTCAGCTGGACTCTGGATCGAAAAGCAGCTAAAAAGGACGTATTGGGACAGTGGGGGAGTGGAAATTAAACTGAAAACTAGAATTGCACTGATCGATGTTAAACTCGTCTTTTGTTACTTAGGGGAATGTCCCGTATGTAGGAAAGTGTGCTGGCGAATGTAGGGTGAAGTGCTATAACACCTGTAATTGTCACTGGGCTCAGAAAACACACACACACACACACACACACACACACACACACAGAGTGGGAGCAACCTGGCGATTACTGAAAATTGATAAAGTTAAGTGCAGGGCATATGGGTGTTCATTACACTATTCTTGCAACGTTTCTGGGTGTTGTTTGAAAAATTTCTCGATAAAAGATAAAGTACAGGATAAGCAGGGATAAATTGGCATTGAGGACACCCAGGAACAGGGCAGAGCGTAAAGGAAGGGACACGTTTCCGAGCCTGGAGATCCCCTCACGTCTCGTCTGAGCGTGATGCCGAAGGTCTGGGGGCAGGGAACAGAGACAGCCCCTCGCCCGCACTGGGCGGCTTCCCACCTTTGCCACAAGGTCCGTCGCACTTTTTACACTTGCGGACGCCGTCCTCCTCCACCTCCTGGCTGTCAGAGCTGCAGGCGCGGACGCACGAGCCGTGGTCCGTCACCACGTAGTTACCTGGGGGACAGTGAAAGGGAGGTGGCGAAGGCGGCACCAGGTGTTCCTGGGCCTCAGGACCCTCCATGACGGGCTGATCCTCTGGTTTTGTTTACTTTAAGGACAAAGAATGAAAGGCTGCAAACAGAGAGGGATGCGAGGTTCACGGGTTCTCGGGGCCTCCCCGCCAGGCGCGGTGTCGGGCTGCTCGGGGCGCTGCCTGCTCGCTGGTCACAGTGTTCCCCCACCCCCTGCAGCCTGTGTTCCCGCAGGGTCTACCTTCAGGACTTGTGGTTGAAGCTTGACTATTTATTAAAAAATGGAAAGGTACACAAAGACCACGCTTCCACCGGGGCTGCCACACCCGGGGCTGCCCTCATCCCCACGCTTCCACCGGGGCTGCCACACCGGGGCTGCCCTCATCCCCTCCAGCCACCATGGGTGGCGGTGCCCATGCTCGGCACCAGCCCCGACGCCGGTCACTGTCTCGTTGCTGCCGGTGCAGCAACGTGTTTGTGTTAATAACCTATTAACACAAATGTTAGTCTATACTTTTCAGGAACTCTGTGTGTTCCTTGCGACTTTCCCAAGTGGATCCTCAAACTTATTTGCTGGACATTTGTCATTTTCCTTCTGAAAACTGTCTACTTTTGTTCTCTGAGGCTCTGAGTGGTTTCCTGTGGACTTTAAACGCTGCCCGTTAAGCTGTCTCTCAAAGAGTATATGTCTGTGTCACGACTGCGGCGAATTTTTCTTAGCTTGTCATTTACCTTACAGTGGTTTATTATTCTAGTTGTGTGTTCTTTTTTCTGTTCCAAATTTATAAAATTTCATGTTCACAGATCTGGTAGGGCAAACCTCTCCCTCATAATTGTTCTTAAACATTTTTTTCTTTTTCCTTAATATTCCCTCTTGGAAATCAAGATTGGTTTCTAAAACAATTTAATGAGACAATTCTACACTTCCTCTACCACGAAATAATTCATGTTGCCATTTCCCTAAATACCAGAGCCATCTGTAAAGCACAAATAGAAATAAGCAAAACCCAAGCCCAAATGATTAAACAAAGCCAACTGACTAGCAAAAACCCCTCTGCAGTATTCCTAAGGGCACAACCTTCACCAGATTTTTAACCACTAAAGAAGGCAGGTCTTCTAACTACTCTCTAACTTAGGCCTTTTAAATACCTGCAAAGAGCTAAATGGGAAAATGGCCCAGTGGTCATGGGTTTGTGCCAATCAGAGGATGGGATACTCTGGGCGACCACGGCTGGGGCTCAGGACACAAGAACTGACTCGAGGTTGGAGCAGCAGCTGTCCCCTCACCTGCCTGACGCTGAGGCGGACACAGGGACCCAAGGACACGTGAGCGGGGGACGCGGGGATGCCAGCAGGAGACAGAACAGGTAACGGGGTGCCTGACAACGGAAGGGTCCCCACGAGGGGCACTCACGGGGGCACTTCCTGACACAGGTGGCGCCGAAGCTGTACTTCCCCAGCGGGTTGACTTTCATCTCGTAGGTGGTGGGGTCGTACAGCATGAGTGGCGGGCATGTGTCCTTGCACGTGGCTCCGTCCCGGAACCTGCGGCAGACCTGTCAGGGGAGGGGCGGCGGCTGTTAGACTCCGTGCGGGGAGCTGCGGCCGCGGTTCTCTGCGTCCAGGTGTTTGGTCAGAGCACACACGTCTAGCAAAGTACTCTCGGTAGAGTCAGAAAGACCCTTCTCTTAAAAGCATGGTTTTTCTTAAATCCACTGTCCCAGCTGTCAGAGTTTACAGATTATGATGAGGGAAAAATACGTCTCCGTTAACTTTCAGAACAAGGCAGGAGTATACACACGAGAGTAGTTAACTCTACGGTGAAATTATTCTTCGGCTTAACTTACGTCAGGTTTCCCTCCTAAACAACACTTGAGGATACATTTTAGAATTTATTGCCAAACGCAGAGAACCTGGACTAGGGGGTGTTGTGCAGAGGGGACCAGACCACGCACAGAGGGGCCCTGACCAACAGCCTCGGGCCGTCTCCTTCCAGCCGCACATCAGGACCGGCCCAGACCAGCCGAGTCCAAAGCCTGGGGGGCCTGTCCAGCCTCTGGAACTTTAGCCTCCCTGTTCCTGAAAACCAGACTCTTTTGGATCCCATCCAAGGTGAGTCTCCCAGTCTGGAGCTCGCTCAGCTCTGACTCTGGGACCCCGTCTGTCCGCCCTGGTGTCTCGGGACTCACAAGGCGCCCATGATCAGATGTGTGGCACCCGCGGCCCACGGGGACACTAGGTCTCGCGTGAGCTTTCTGCAGTAACAGGGACAACAGCGAGGGCATCGGGACCCCACGGGGGGCGAGGAGGTGGGGGGTGGGCGTGGAGGGATATGCGCAGGAGGCCTCTGAGCCAAGGTGGAAAGAGCAGAGGCTTTAGGGGCGAAAGGCACAAATGGAGTCGCAGCTGTCCCGCCACTCGGGATCTGTGTGGCCCCTTAACTTCTCCGTACACACCTCAGGGGTCCCTGCGGCATCAACGCCCTAGGTTTGTAATGAGAATCGAGTGGAGCAATAAGCAGTGAGACGAGGCTGGTGCTGGCCACAAGAAACATTAGGGGCCCATAACACACAGTTCGTACTTTGGCTCATTCTATGCCCAGGTCCTGGGTATGGAGGCCACACACACTGTGCTGTTTAGAGCACTTAACAGGTAGGTACTTTACTCTCTACCACTGTCAGACAAGGAAACTGAGGCACGGAGAGGTCACATAAGTTGCCCAAGGTCACCAAGTAAGTGGTGAAGGAAGGCAGGACACTGAGAGATGCTTCGTCACCCGGGCGGCTACAGACGTCAGTCAGTACAGTGCAGTCACAGGAAGGCTCTCTGAATCTCGGGCCAGAGAAGCCGCTGGGGTGGGTATTACCAGGCAGTCGCTCTCCCGCGGCCCCATGCAGCCGGCGGCACACTGGCTGTGGCAGCAGTCGCTGGGGGACCTGCCGCGGCAGCGCCCGGAACACTGCTGGGCACAGATGACTTTGGTCACTGGAAAGAAGCAGAGGCCACCCATGAGCTGAAGGGTTCGGGAGGGAGGAAGGATGCCTTCCCCGGGACCTCGCAGAGCACTTGCAAACAGCGGATGAAAGATGGATCAATTTGGTGATTCTGAGTCTTGGTCTTTCTTACTGTACTTTTTTTTTTTTTCCCTACTTGTTTCTCATCACTTAGGAGAACTGACTCAGATCAACTCTGGACTTTCAGACTGCTAAATTAGATACCGATGAGAATTGAGTTTGGGGGTGGGTAACAGAAAGCATGTACAAATAGCATGACGCCTGCCAGAAAGCAGTGTTTAAAAGGACATAACAGTCACATCACAATTAGACTTGAAGTTTTCAAGATGACACGTCCCCAGATTCCTTGGCCATTCACGCTCCCGAACTAGGATTCCCACAGAAAAACCCCCTTGAAGAAGAAGCTACTCTTGCTTCTCTGGAGGTGGGTACTCAAGAGAGGGGGGCAGCAGGAGAGGCGAGGACGTGAGAGGTGCCATGACTCAGGTAACACAGACAAGCCCCCATTCCCAGGAAAACCTGCCAAACATATTGTTCAGAGAGAATGGCGGGTACACGGGTGGCCCACTTGCACTGACTTACGACAGGATGGAGTGCCAACAACAGCCCGCGCTGGACTAACTGCACACGGGGAGATTTACAAGACTGTCATTCACATAACTGCTAACATCTGGCCTTAAAATCAACAATGCTTTCGGAGTCTTCAAAGGGAAAACAAATGCAAGTGTAAGGGGAGAAGATGGCCAGTGAAACTCTGCTCCCCGACTCACGTTTCTGGCAGTTCTCCTTCCCTGCACCCCAGCAGCTTCCATTAAGACAGACTGGATCACACTTTGGGCCTAAAATATAAAAGTAATCGTTAAATTCATATTTTAGGGAAAGGGAACAAGAAACTGATGGCCCCTTCTCAAGCCCCTAGGCAAAGCCACATCCTAGAAACAAGGAAGTGCTTTCAAATTTCTTATTCTGTTTGTTCAACTGGTTGGTTTGTAAGATGATTTAAAAAAGACTCTCATGAGAAAAAAAAAAGAACCAGGTACTGCTTTTATTTACATTTCAGTTGTGGAAACTGAGGAGGAAAGCGATTATTGACTTGTCGCAGGCCATGAAAACTGGGATTTAAATGGACTCATGGGTCCACATTTCAAATCTGCTTAGGCTTGGAGAATTTTCCAGCATCTCCCACAATGATGTTAAGGATGCCTCATCTGGGGGGATGGGTATGTACCAACCACATTCGTGCCGTGTCCAATCCTCAGTGATCCCAGGAGTTGGGGTCCTGTAAATAAATACTCCCAGACTCCATGCCAAAGAGAGAGAGGCCTGGATGCCACACAAAGGGTAGGACGTGCATGGTCTGTGTCACCTGGTTGATTATCTAAAACTTCAGCTATTAATTTGCAAGTTACTGTCTGAAAATATCTGTAATTGATCAATCCATTCGTGCAGTTTTTGTAAATGATTGACTATAAATGACAGCTACTAAGGGTTTTAATCTCATTAGTTGTGTTCTGTTTTCATCGGCATTAAGAAATCTGAGGACCAAGTGTTCTATATACAGACACAGAGAAGAGCTGACCACCAAATTTGTTAGAAAGAGATCAGCCATGCAGATCACTTCCATCGCAAAGACACAGTAACCAAGGGACTTAACATGTGTCCCAAAGTCTCCCACAGTCAGGAAGAATTCAGTCTCTGGGAGAATTTCGGTTTCAAACAGAAGAGCTGACGATTTGCCAAGTGATTGTTGGACCAGGGCACCCCTTCAATAAGACCGACAAGGTTTACAATCGCTCCCAGGGGTGAGAGGCATCAGTGCAATGCTGGCACTTCTTAGAATCCTGAAGGATGGGAGGACGAGCCCCAAATGGATGGTGCGGGTTGTACATTGTGAAGAGAGACAGATGGAGACAGAAAGAGAGAAAGAAACTTAAGAGGAAAGAGCCAGAGTAACACATAGATATGTTCAAAGTGGTTGTGTCTGTACAATGATATCACGTTATCTTTCGTTTTTACCTGATACTTCCCCATATTTTCCAAAATTCTATTATAAGCATATAATATGTTTATAAAAGAAAATATTTAAAATAAAAACGTTTAATGGCATCTTTCTGTAACACAGGAAAACATCTGCCAATCAAGGGATTCAAAGTCTGCCTATGATGCTATTCTTAACCTTCTGTGACAAAAAAAGAATTAGACATCATTTAAAATACAGATAATAGAAAAAAGCAAGAAGAAGAAATAAGACTATCCAGAGGTAATCAATATAGGCATATAAGTATATCTACATATAAGAATTAATATCACACTACACACTGTATTATAACTTTAAAAAAAACTGATAAAACGTTATGACAATTTTTCCATGCCTTTAAAATGTCCTTCTGGGACTCCCCTGGTGGCGCAGAGGTTAAGAACCTGCCTTCCAATGTAGAGGACGTGGGTTCTACTCCTGGTCAGGGAGCTAGATCCTACATGTATGCCGCAACTAAGAGTTCACATGCCACAACTAAGGAGCCTGTGAGCCGCAACTAAGGAGCACACCTGCCACGACTAAGACCAGCACAACCAAGATAAATAAATAAAATAAAGAAAATTAAAGAAAAAAAGTTCACCACAAAAATACACAAAAGGAAAAAAGGTCCTTATTTTTAAAAAATGATGATTAAGATGGTAAATTTTATGTTAAGGGTATTTTATCATAATCAATCAATCAAATCAAAGAAAAAACCAAAAAACAAGCAGCCCAAGTTGTTTTTTTTTTTTTTTTTTTGTGGTACGCTGGCCTCTCACTGTTGTGGCCTCTCCCGTTGCGGAGCACAAGCTCTGGACGCGCAGGCTCAGTGGCCATGGCTCACGGGCCCAGCCGCTCCGCGGTATGTGAGATCTTCCCAGACCGGGGCACGAACCCGCGTCCCCTGCATCGGCAGGCGGACTCTCAACCACTGCACCACCAGGGAAGCCCTCCAGTTGATTTTTAAGATCCATATCATCTCCAAATTCTGAGACCAAAAAAACCCCAAAAAGCAAAAACAAACACCCATGCATCCACTGCACAGTTGTAGAGAAACAGAAAAAGGAAATGATGATGGCTTCTTATTTTCAAGACCGAAAGGTCAGCGAGATCAGGAAGGCAGCCGGCTAAGCGGAGCTTAGAGTCCTCAGAGTTTCCCACTGCCAACAGCACTAATGGGGCAGCCCTGACCTGCAGCCTGGCCCTGGCCAGCCTCTCCCTTGCATGGGCTGCTTTACTGATGAATGGCAGGGACTAGGTAACGGGCACTAGTTAAATATGGACAAACTCGTCACCGTATGCTCCCCAATTTTGCTGGGGGCTCCATGTGGGAGTGGCCAGGCCCAGCAGCAGGAGGACAGAGTTCAGCCCCCAAGCTTCCAGAGGGCCTGGCGCTACTTTGAGTCTCAGCGGCAAGTCAGCAGTTCACAAAAGCCTAGGCAGTCTCCTCACACAAGATGTGAGAAGCCCCCTCGCCAGGGGTGACCTCGCTGGGCTCTTCTCAATGCCACATGAGGGCTTAGCTGTCCTGGGGTGGGGGTGGGGGCGGGTGATCTGCCAGCAGGGGAGGTGTCACCATGAAAAACAGGTTTTTTTCCCCTCTGTCTTCTAGTGAGCATATAATCTGTTTACTATCAATATTTACTTTTATATTAGATTAATGTAACATAATGTTAACTCTGCTTTCCTGATCCCCACCCCAGCTCCACAGCTCTGCCCACCTTAAGAGCTGCAGGTTGGGGGCAGGGGTCATGTGGAACACTTACATCTGCTCAGCTGGCTCTGAAATTCCATCGACATATTGCTTAGAAAGTCGGTGTGGACGATGTCCCTCCACTGGACGGTGTCCATGTTGCAGAGGGCAGGGTTGTTGCTGAATCGCACGGCGCCTTGCAGGATCTCTGCATGAGAAAGGAACCACCATGAACAAATGCGCCATCTCTCCTAAATTCTCCTGAAGCATGCATGCGTTTCTTCACGTCTTGCCTTCTGCTAAAAGATGGCAACCTGCAAATGAGACTCCCCTTGGAACTTCACTGGGGGCAGTGGAAAATAACCTGATGGACTCCTCTGTGGAAGAGTCAGGGTTCCCCTGCCCTGGGTCTTTGAACCATGAATGATCAGAATTTCGAAATATGGGGAGGAAAGAAGATAATGCTTCAGTCACTTAGCATAAACGACAAGTGTAGTGAGTCGGTGGTTCCCGGGGAGGTTGGTCTGGGCTGGACCGGAATGACCGTGTGATGACGATGTGAAAGGGCAGACGCAACAGGAAGGGCAGGTGGAAGGGAGGATGCTGTGAGGGGCTTTGGCAGTATTTCATTTGGAGAAAAGGGGGTGGGAGTGAGGTGCAGCAGAAGGGTGTGTACGTGTGAGGAAGAGACGGGACGGGCGCTGGGAATGCCAAGATGTAAACCCGCTCAACTGTTCAAAGGAAGAGCTGGGAGGACACGAAAAATCAGGGGTGATACGAAGAGTCAAGCCTGAGCAGAGGACACGTGTTTTATCCATGACGTTTGTGTAAACATTTCCTGAATGACTTGTGTACACAGAGCACAGCACCAAGAGCTGCGGGGTCAGTGGAGATGAGTGCTTTCTGTTGGTCCCTTTCTAAGAAGCGACATGCACGGGAGACACAGTTAATGACCTCACGTCCACAGCGGACCACGACTCACAACAGGGGCCAGCTGGGCTATAGCATGACCTGAGCTAATCCTCACGCGGTTCTCTGACTGTAACTCAAATCTAGATACCTAGGTAATGGCCAGCATCCCACAGCGAGAAAAGGACGTGGCAGAGGAAGGGTTCTCCCTGGGAAGCTCTCTGAGGCTGATGGAAAGACTGACATTTCCTGAAGGCTGACGGCGGCAGCACGTGGAGGAACCTGAGGGAGGGCGGGCGCTGCGGGCTCCAGTGGACACACAACCGCAGCACAGGCCCCGAGGGCTCAGGGGTGGGTCGGAAAGGGAGCTTTGGATGCGAAGTCAGAGACGGCAGCAGGACAACCAAGTGAAAACGTTCACCAGGAGGGAGCCAGAGTCAAGGGATAAACTGATGAGAGGTCAGCACTGGAGACGCAGAAGAGAGACGTCAGGGCAGCGGGACCCTCGGGACGACAGATCAGGGGCCGGGAGAGCGCCAGCGGGGAGGCCGAGGGCCCGACAGAAGCCGCGGGCAGCGTGGCGAGGAGCAGAGGCCCGCGTTAGTTATCAATAACAGTGTGTAATTCTCGTCCAGTAACCCACATTAGAGGATTATTTAATAGCATGAAATAATCGGGATTGATACTACCCCAATACCCACAACGGAAATAATACCAGGAGCGCTTCACCTGGAGTAATTCACTTAGTCTTCTCAGCCCCCCTCGGAAGTCTGTCACCATCGTTCATCCCCATTTTTTTTTTTTTTTGCAGTACGCGGGCCTCTCACTGTTGCGGCCCCTCCCGTGGCGGAGCACAGGCTCCGGATGCACAGGCTCAGTGGCCATGGCTCACGGGCCCAGCCGCTCCGCTGCATGTGGGATCTTCCCGGACCGGGGCACGAACCCGCGTCCCCCGCATCGGCAGGCGGACTCTCAACCACTGCGCCACCAGGGAAGCCCCATCCCCATTTTTGAAGACACAGAGAACACGCTCCCGGGTGCCTGGCTGGTGAGCAATGGAGCCGGGGCTGGAACCCGCCAGTCCGCTCCCACCCGCCTCTGCCTGTCGCCACGAAACAGCGACAGCGTGAGGCAAGATGGGAATCCAGGCAGGCGGAGCACAACCGAGCACGGACAGCACAACCCAGCGCCAGAGCTGCACCCTTTAGGTGAGGGGGTGGGAAGCCCTAAGGCCGCCTCCTGAATGCAGAGCCCAGGAGGCAACCTGGACAGCAGACGTCAGGCTCCGTGGGGCTTGGACACTCAGCCATCCCAGCACCGCGGCCTGGGACCAGGCCCCTCCCTGCCCAGCACCCTCACTCTGTCGTGCATCCTCTGCTCTCATCCCCCATTTGGGGTCGGCCCCCCCGCTCGTCAGAGCTGCGTGGAAGATGCGAAGGCGAGGGCTCTGGGGGCACAGACTGGGTGGCCACCCCCGGCCGTCCTTTCGCTCATGTGGGACTTCAGGAGGGCTACTTTGCCACCATTTCTTTATCTGTAAAGTGGCAGAGCTACCACTTGCTTTCAAGGAAGGTTGTGGGCATTAAGTGAAGTTACCAATTTAACACAGCTGGCACTGCACCTGCCGCGTGGTGAGGGTACAATCACTGTTACCTTCAGTTTTTAAAAATCAACTTGACGTCTTTTCTACGTCTTCTGTAGTTTCCTCTCACAGAACTCACACAAGTGCCCTACTCACAAGAATTCAAACTTCTCCTGTAATACCTTTACTCCCTTCCCTATCCTTAACTTAAAAATGGTTTTCTGGATATCAGCATTAATCTGGAAAACGTCTCAAATTAGGGTTGATTTTTTTAATGTATGTCCCTTATACCTGAGGTCCAGGTAGTAAGACTGGCAGACTACCTAAGCATTCCAGCTCCAGTCACCTGGTCATACTCTCTTTTCCAGAACCTTTACCACTTTTTACCAACTCTCTGGATACTTTTCCACGAACCAGGGAGAACTGGTACTTGGCTTAAATCTTCCCTTCCCACCCCACCATCTACTATCTTCTTAGCGACTTCCACCTGCTGTATCTTGCACACGGCTGGCACGCAAACACCTCTGTGTCTGAGTCTGATGAATAAATGTCTTCTCTGAATGGAATTCAGAAAAGCACCAAGTCTGCTGAGTACCATCCGAGGTCACTCTCTGCATTTATAGCCTCCCCATTCCCTGGCCTCTCACCCTGTAAGTTTCTCATGGGCAACTCCCTCAGTCCCGTTTTATTTGCACCGTAGTTGGATAAGACCGCTAAGGCATGGGTGTTTTCATAGAGCACATTTCCTCTGATGACCTGCAGCTTTTCCAAAGGAATCGTCTCCACTGTGTTGAGGGCAATGAGTACATAGCCAGCAACCTCCTGGATGGTCTAAGGAGATAAAACATAAACATATTATTTCTCTTTTGAGGAACTCACAAATGCAAGATCTGAAACAGGTCCAGAGAGCCCAGGACACCTGGCTGAACAGGAGTGTTTGACAGATGCAAAGCATGCAGGTGATTACCATTGGATCCCATGGGAGGTGACAGAATTTACGATGATTCCTGCAGTTTTTGGGTTTGTTTTTGTTTTTGTTTCTTTACTATACGCAGGCCTCTCACTGTTGTGGCCTCTCCTGTTGCGGAGCACAGGCTCCAGACGCGCAGGCTCAGCGGCCATGGCTCACCGGCCCAGCCGCTCCGCGGCATGTGGGACCTTCCCGGACCGGGGCACGAACCCGTGTCCCCTGCAACGGCAGGTGGATTCTCAACCACTGCGCCACCAGGGAAGCCCTGATTCCTGCATTTTTGCCTCTTCAGCTTGATAACAATAACAAAGGACCATGTGTATTACTTAGGAATGCTGTGACTTTCATTTTGCTTGCTGTTCAACACACTGAGATGAAAATGGAAATGTTTTATTAATTTATTTTCTATCTGTCTTGCAGGTTTTCCTATTAAAAAAAACCAAACAAACCCAGAAGAAAACCAATCAAATCCTAAGTTTACACCAAACTCAGAAGCCTTCAGGGCTGATTCCCATTGGCTAGTTAGAGCCTACTGTGAAACATTTGGGAATTTTGTGAATGAGTCCTTAAACTCTTGGTAGCTGGAAATCAACCATGGTGGGGGTATTTATACCCGGGAAATAGACAAATGCTACAAAGCAGGAGGCTTTTTTTTTTTTTTTTTTTTTTTAAAGAGCCAGTATGTCAGGATACCATGGCTGAAGTGACGGTTAAAAGATTAGTGTCCATGATGATCACGGAATGCCAGACCAGTCTGTTTCTCTTTGTTGTTCTTTTATAGCTATAACTTGACACTAGCTGGTAAAGTGGCCTTTTCATAAAACTTGCATGTGTAGGTCCCTAGGACTTATCATTACCACAGCAAAAGTAAATACAATGCCAGTTAAATTCTGCCAAGGCCTTTATCTACTTATATTTACTTCTACTATATTTGGGTAAGAATCAAATTCATTGAACTAACCTTTAGGAAAGAAAGGTTGTAACTACTTTGCATGTAGGTAATTTCCAAATTCCCAAGGACCACCTCACAGTTATTGAACATCCTCTGGAGGCTCAGAAAGTGGTCTTCAAAAGTGCCCAACTGGGTGAGCTTGTTACTTGTCCCTTGGCAAACTGGAAACAAGAGGAAAAGAGGTATCACATGAAATGCCAAGTAGAAGAGCAAAACTAAAGTAAAAGGATATTCGCAATCTTCAACTAACTGCACACTTCAGTGACTTACGACATATTCCGATCGAAGGCCACTCAGGACAAATGTGACGAAAAATGTTTAAAAGTTTATATAAGGTGCAGTTCATAATAAGGACTAGTTCATCTCTATAATGCGTGGAATTGTTTAAAACTGTTAAAAGTTCAAGGGGAAACAGATGGGAATTCTATGAAAATCTTTAAGATAAAACAGTCTATAAGAGCTTTAGTAAACAAAAAATACATATCATAATATGCAACTCAGCATTACAACGATGAGTTAACAACCATATAATGAACTTTTTACTTTGCAAAAAACTGCATGTCACATTATTGCGTGCTCAAAGAATATTTACAAACATATTTTCTGACCATAACACTGTACAACCTAAAATCAATGACAAGAGTGTAAACTGAAACCCCCTGGCTGGAGATGAAAAATATTCTAAACGAATGCACCAAAGAATAAAATTAAATATTATATAACATTTAGAAAATGACGACATGAAAACATATATTTAAAAAACACACTCAGCTACTAAGAAACCAACACGCCTTTGTGTTTGCCTACACTCCAAGGAGCCCACACACCCAGGCGCAGGTGCAAGGGTTTTGCATCCCCTGCCGGGATGTGGCCTTGGCACGGTTAACTCCCTGATGTTTTCAGGTATCAAACTTAATGTAGGAAAACATTTTAAATTAGGGGACAAAGTTACACTATGAAAATACGTTTGGTAGTCTATCTTTAAAAGCAAGGGAGAGGATTATAATAAAGCCATGTTTATAAACCTAGCTCTTTGAACAACATGTACAGGCAAGCATAAGAAAACAAAGAGGTTCGGGCCTTTTGAAGCAGGGAGCTGTTAAGGGACTGTACTTTGAACCCAAATTATCATAAGTGAAGAAATATGGCCCCTGGCTTTGGAAGTTAGATTCAGCCCAGGCCAGGCTCTTCCACGGATGCAACCTGCAACCAGGTGGTTGAGAACAACACCAAGGCCAGAGTCAATATGCAGGGACTCCCTTCAGGAACTCTTCTCCAGTCTTCATTCCTCTTTGATAGGTCCTTTGTCCCCTCCCCACAGAAGTGTTCCGAAGAGCATCACCGTCCGCTCTTGCATTTTAGTGCCCCGGCAGCGAGCACGTGTTCAGATACCACACAATCAATGCAAAGCATTTACACCAACAGTAAATATGAAGCAACCCTTACTTCCTCTTTAACTGTGTGGGGATTTCCCTCTTTTCCCCTTCTGTGGTCTCATTCAAATCTGGTGGTAGAGAGAACGTTCACAAGGGAACTGCGACGGCCCACAAGACAGAGCCCCCCGGCAGTGTCTCCAGAGCACAGTGATTCCATCACTCTTCCAACCATAACACGGGATGGACCCAACACCTCTGGCTGCTTTCACCCAGGAGTGTGGACCGCTCTGACGGGAACCTCAAGTTGGAACCGCTGTACACAGTTGGCAACGCACGTGGACGGGGCCAGACTGATTTCCCAATTCTAAGGTCCTTAAAGATGCCACCACCAACGGAGGTACAGGGTTTTGACGATAAAGGGTGACCTTTCTGTCCGCACACCTTGGAACAAAAGCTGCCTTCCAGCTGACAGACCATGGTCTCTAAATTTCAGCCTAACTGGTCAGCTCTGGTCTAGGGAGCCCCAAGTATCCATCATGCCCTTCACACCAGCCAGGTGACCAGTATTGACTAGAACTGGGTGTTGGAGCACATTTCTGAAGCGTTTCTTCTGTACACAGAAGGATGAAAACAATCCCATCTACTTTCATTTTAAAGGATCAGGGGTACTAGCTTGTAAATTTCTCTTCGCTGAACCAAAGAATTTTTATTATTAAATCACGCAAAAGTGACTTTCATCAGTAGAAAAGGAAAACATGCCATGCCAGTTTAGCCTGTTATAGAAGAAAATAATTGCAAGAAGACTGTAATTGTGTTGTCATTCACTCATTCAAAAAGTGCTGAACGAGTATTTATTTGATGAATACCTACCATGACCCTTCACTGTTTACAATTAGTATGAATTACTTTTACATTCATAAAAGATCCTGTATTGGAAGATAATAGCAACGTTACACATTACTGATATGAAGGTTAATTTGTAAAACATTTTGAGAAGCAACTGGACAACCTGTGTAAACAAATAAATATCTTTATACCAAATATCTCATGTTACGTAATATAAAGCAGTGAGAAAATTTCAATGTGAGAATACTGAATCAGTCATATTAAAAAGTAAAAATCACTAACTAGTGAGGCAGATTTAAGACAAAACTGCAAGAGTGAGAGCCCTTAGCTCAGCCAGGAGAAAGTTTCTTGGTCAGCCCTTCATCCTTATGCAACACTGAACGACTTCCCCGAGCTCTACGCCACGCTTTCCTCAAGTACTGACTTGGTGAAAACAATTCTGGCCTCCCAGAATGGTTCTGAGGATGGAATGAACACAAAAGCTTCAACTTTCTTTCGCTACAGCTAACTACTGGCAACTGTGACAGTTGTTTGACATAAGGTGCCTCTGGACAGACGTTGGGGGCCCCTGTGGACGTGTCCTTGTCCTAAGGTGCTGTCTGAACTGGGCATGTTTGAATCTGCCGATTGGCTTACTCAAATACTGGGCATTAAACAGAGTTACTTTATTCTTTGTCTGAAGAATATTTACCCAATCGTAAGAAGAAAGAAAAAGAAATACATTGTACTTTAAGAATTTCATTAAAATATGCATTTCGGCATATTTAAGCAATTGATTCAAATAGAAATTTAATATGACCTTAGGGCTATGAAGTTGAAAACCAGACAATTAAAAGTGTTTGTGTCAAGCTCCGTACAGCATACTAAGGATTTGCTCTCCCTCCTGCAAATGTGAAGACAAATCCTACTGAACCAAGAACAGCAGGGCCCTGCAAAGCACTTAGCTTTTCACCTTCACAGTTTATTACGACGATTCATAAATGGACAGAAGAGCTAAAAGAATTGTACTGTGAACATCCTTAAAGTAGCAATTTACTACGTTTACTTGGTCACGTATCTATCCATCTTCTTTTTTTGATGCATTTTAAAGTAAGGTACAGATGTCGGTACCCTTCACCCTGACATGCCACGGGTTACAGTTCAACATGAGTGGACAGCTGTTGTTGAGGTAATATCACAAACAGTGAGACAATCAGTCTTAAGCGTAGCATCGATGAGTTTCAACAAATGCATGCACCCGTGTAACCTGTTACCCCTGGAACATCACGGTTTACCCTAGGAGCTCCCTCACGGCCCCGCCCTGACAATCCCCGCCCCACACACCACACACCGCGATCTGTTTTCACTTAGAATAGTTCTGCCTGTTTGGGGACCTCGTTCTCCTGGAATCATGCAGCACCGTCCTTTGTTGTCAGGTCCCCTGCACAGCAGGGGATTCATCCTGGTGCCGGGCTTCACGTGGCTTCCAGGGAGTCTTACGGGAAGTTATCTGCAAATTACACTCGGACACTGAGAGCTGATCCAGAGTCAGGCTGTTCTTTTTCTCAAGAATCCCCCAAATTATCTTAACCGAAAATAAAACAATCTGCCTCCTTTAAGTCTTGAGATACCCCTGATGTGAGGGGGAGAGCCTGTGGCTTTCCTGTGTCATTGTGGGAGTGGGCCCTTCTCTTTGCCCACAAGCCCGGGCAAATGTGTACGGCTGATTAAGACACAACATGAAAACAGGTTTCTCCAGATTTCTCCAAATCCACTTAGACGCTTGTGGAATTGCCTAAGTAAACTCATAATTGTTTTAATTTGTTTTCTCTACACTTCAACGGCAACCAAAGTCACTGGGCTGTTGCCAATCTATCCCCTTCTCCGAAGTTGTCTGTTTTTACTGTTACCCCATTTTCCACAGAGTACCTCATTTTGAAGCAGAAATCACATTGCACTGCTCTTGGTTTGAATGATCCAGGTTTCCCAGTATCATCAGAACACGGGACGGGCCCCTGCCCACGGCCTCCCCACCTCCTCTCAGTCTCCCTCCCCCCGTCCACCGGCCCAGCCACGTATGTTCTCCCCCGACACACAGCCCCGCCCCCGTTTCTCCCCGGTGCCAGGTTCCCGCTCCCTTCAGGGCTGTTCCATCTGCTTGGAATGCTCTTCCCTTTCTCCCCAGCTCTTTGCATCTTTGTCTCCCTTTTTATCACTGAGATTCCAACTCAATGGACATGACATCCCTTCAGAAAAGCCTGTCTGGAACCAGAATAGCTTAAGTCCCCACCATTGCATTCTATCGCATTTTCCTGATTTCTTTTCTTCTTGGCATTTATCACTACTTAAAATTATTGTTTATGCAAATACACACACAGAATGGGGAGAGGTGGAATATGTACAGATATATCTCGTTGGACTGACTGCTGGGATGTGAATACACATGTTGCATTTACATTTCAGACGTGGAAGCAATGGGTAAGTGGTGGCCACGTGACCAAAGTCTTGGATGACTTGACACGGGTCCCTCTGCCTCTCCCGTTTCCGTGTGTCTGGTGGTGGTGGAGGAGGACGCAGGATGTCTCAGAAGACTGCCAGTCCTCACAACTTTCTGGAGGGTCATCGTAAAGTCTTTCTAGGCTAGGTAACATATTTGATTAAGCTTTAAAAGCCAGAGGAAGATTTTGCCCACTTTCATCCTGAAAAGGTTTAAGGAAATCTCAAATAAGATATTTACATAATGGATTTAAAAATAAATAAGGAAAAGATACTCCGAGTTTGCTAGAGGTTTCATTGTATCAGGATTTATCATTTCTTTTGCCTTACTGAAACTGTATTATGGTGGCAATTTCAAAATGTGCATGTATATACATTTCAACTATTCAAAAATGCACAGAAATATGACAGGAGGAAAATACACCAAATGCTGTTAACAACAGTGTTTTATGAATAGTGAGATTCTGGGTTTTTCTTATTTCCTCCTTACAGTTTCTCCATTTTTCAAATTTTCTATAGTGACCATATAGTTCTTTATAATAAAACATTATCGGGGAGATAATTTACAAAAATCTGTGTTGAACAAGGCCAAAAGAAGGACATTTATAATAAAATACACTTCATAAAAATGGAGAAATGATTTTCAAAGTTTTGCATGTTAAACGGCTTTATGAAAGCGGTTTAAAAATTAGAAATAGGGGCTTCCCCAAAAAAAAAAAAAAAAAAAAAAAAATTAGAAATAACTGAATGAAGTACTATATATAGAAAGTGTTAGGCGAGTAAGCTGAAGCTTGCGCACGTCAGTGTTGTTCAGAACAGCTGCATACGGCAGCCCCTGGGAAACGCCATGCGTCGCACACACATGGTTTCTCCTCAGATGATGACAGAAGTGAAGAGTTCCCAAGTTCCATTTTCTTCCTGATCTATCAATACATTTTTCCATTTCGGGGAGCAGAGAGTAAGTTTATCCCATAGAAAAATGTTATAAATTGTGATTACGGCACCCGACTAGCCTGTGAAACTTATTTAATCCACACAACAGATGGTAGGAAACTAGATCTATGGGTTCAGTTATAATGAAATAATTGGGAGGAATAATAAGAGTAAATACAAAACAGTATTTAAGTTTTCACTGTGTGTTTAATCAAAGGTTGTGTGGAAGGGGAAAAGTCTCATTATGATTTTGAAAAAGATTTTTCTTTATTTTCCAAAACTTTATATTTTATCGGGAGTTCCTTATTTTATCATATTTGATCTCATAACTAACAAATAGTCCTCAGTTCGTAGGCGTCCAAAGACGCCTTTGTTGTCAAACTGAATTTCAATCTACATTGCAACTTGCAATATGCACGTGTAATACTCAAAAAGTCCTCTTAAATACTTGATAATTTTGCCACGTGCATTGTAATATGCCTTCTGGACTAAACACGCCAAGCCTCGGCACGTCCAACACATTTGCAAACTCAGGTAGCTCTAATTAAGTTAACAAGCAGAAGACTTTAAAATTACACCGATTTTATTTTCGAGTTGGGGCACAGAATACCCAAACTGGTTGACTTCCTTCCTCACGATTCTCCTCCTAGCCATTCAAATAAGCCCAAGCCCAGTTTATGACTTTTAAAAAATAGACTGAGTTAGGACACCTGTGCATAGTGTATCCGCTTTCTTGGGAGTTAACTGATGTTTATGAATCCCGGGAAGGCCCGGGAGGGATTGTGGAAGGTTTCCAGTGACAGCATCAAACATCTACCCTGCCACTGCGGAGACTGTGATGTATCATTATGGGATGATCTCCAGCCAGTTATCGCAACTCTCTGGGTCTCGGTGTTCCCGCTGGTTGAAATCAGACCAGCTTGATGCATTTGACAGGGTAGTTGTGGGAAGTAATGAGATGGTGGACGTGAACGTGCTTCATAAATCACAGATCTCTCGAAATACAAATCACGTCTGACACTAAGGCTTCACCATAGCAGTATCCACAGTAGCCAAACCACTGCAGTCTGTTTCTGCCTATGTGTCTTCAAGGCTACCAGCCAACTAGCCCCCCACTTACCCCCCCCTCAGGATTTCTCTTTTAAATGCACTCAACAGAATTTGATGAGCTGTGTGGAAATTTGGGATGCTTTAAAATTCTGAAATTAAAGATGTCACTTTTCATTTTTATAGGATGCTGTCCAGAGAATGGTCCCGACAATGGAAATGAAAAATCTTGAATCACAGGGCTGACCATCAATTCCATGTTTATAGGTGGTTGAATGGCTGGTAGATCAGAAATGAATTGTACCTATTCTGGAATACCAGGAATGGGTTTGGACCGGAGAAGATTTCAGAAAGCCATACTCATCTTTTATGCATTCAGTCCAATACATCTCTTTGGAGTACTTGGCAACACGTTCTGTCTCTGGTCATCTGTATTTTAAATACATGGACATGTACTGAATGAAAATTCATGGATGGATGAATGATACATATCAGATTATACATCAGAATCTGTATCAGGTAACATAGAACTGGACCTCTATGGGACTGGAGTGTTCCTTGATTGAACCGCTGGCCAAACCACTGCTTGGACGCTTTGCCCGCACAGCGATTTTGGTGCCTCTGACCTATTTCTTCAGAGCCCCGTCGCGTTCTCAGGTGATGACTTCAGCCCGACCGGTGTGGGGTAGCACAGTAAGATTAGGACTTCACACTGCACAGCTGCAATTGACAGTCTGCAAAGCTCTTCCTCAAGAAGGCGACCGCGGAGACCTGCCTGTCACCTGGACGAGGAAGGGCTAGTTATCCTCTCTCACCGCCGAAGCACCCACTGGAATGGGATGGTCTGCCCATCCGAAAGCTAGGAGACTTGAAAGAGCAGGGAAGGACGGGGGTGGGGTGGAAAAGGGGACGCGGATGGTTAGCACAGAGGAAAGCCCAGAGGAGGGCTGGTTAAGGAAGTGGGAAACGTAAAATCCCAGACGGGGTTGGTGTCAAAGACCACTGCTTGAAACCAGGGTCAAAACGTGACGTGACGGTTCAGAGTCTGACTTAAGACTGCACGCTGTCCCTCACCACCTCTCACCTCTGACTCGGCCTGACCCTCTTCAGCAGAGACCTGGCGAGCAGAAAGCAGCAGGAAGGTTGTGGCGAGCTCAAAATCGGTGTCATTCCCAGCAAGATGGCGCGGAGGTACAGTGGGGCAAGGCTGACACGTCCCCACCCAACTCACATCCCTTCTGCTTTCCATTCTGCTCAGGCCTGCATGACACCCTCTAATGACAAAGGCTGGGTAACACGCCCCACAGTGGGAGCTGTCCCCCTGGAACTCATCCCAGCCTGGCCTAGGAGCGCCCTGGCCTGGGGAGCCATCACCTTGGGTGTCGCTGGCCACCGAGTGAGGGTTGGTTCCCTGCACCCGGGCCACGAGGGCTGTTTGTTTTTCTGATCATTCACTTCTTCAACTAAAACCTATTTCATATTTAATAAAATGGTTCTACAACAGTTGCCAGGAATGAATCCGAAGTGCTCACTGCCGTGAAGAAATGCGTTAGTCCTTTGGGGAGATGACTTTACATATGAAATAATCACAGGACATCCCACAGCCAAGCGGTGCAGAGCCGCTGAAGGAACCCAGGTTGACAAGGGGAGAAGTCGCCAACCGTGAGCTACCCGGGAACGGTCCTCGCGTTTCTCACCGTCAAGCAAATGAAGCCACGCTACCCCACGTTCCCAGCAAAGAGCAGGCTGCCTACACGTGCCAGGTGCTGGGCTTGGTACTTCACTGTACCCAGTCACACAACTTGCTACACGAAGAAAATAAGGTTTCTTCCATTTCTCCTTCCCCCGCTGCATTCCCCTCCTCTGGGCCACCCGGGGATACAAGTGATCCTTCCTGGGTTTTTTACAGTTATCTCTACGAATCACTTCTCCATGCATTCTTCTTATTGAAGGAAATTCTGGAAAAGGTTTGTAATTTGCAAGGAAATAAAAGGTTTCCAATCCAGAATGGGGGGTAAAGACCTCTCCGGCAGGTATTTCTCTGCAGAACCACTGTTTGGGTTCTGTGTGGCTGTGCATCCTACCCTCCACCCCAAGATGGTCTGAATGTCCTTCTAAATTTTTTCATCTATTATTACTCATGTTTTAAAGAAATCAGTCTCTAGTGTACAACTGTGTTTCAAGGTCATATCTCTAAACATGCACACATTTAAGCTGGTTTACTCATGAGCATTAGAAAAAAACCCAAACCCCCCACCACAGCAAAAAACAAAAACCCAAAGCAAATGACGACAACGAAAATCCAAAGAAGGGAGTAATCACTAAGACACCGGGAGAGGCCACGACAACAGTGTTTTCTTCTGAAAACCAAGATGCTCCCAGCACCGCCCGCTGTGCTCCATGGGCAGCACGGGCCACGGTAAGGCTAGGTCTAGTTCCTCAGCTGCCCCGTGGCGTTTGGGACCCGCCCGGCCTTTGCTGTGTGAAGACTTCCAAAGGCGGCCTTTGCAGAGCCGCAGGAAAGCCCAGAGGAGACGGTACGCAGGAGGTCACAGAGGACCTCTGACACTCCTGCGGGGGAACCTACAGGAACGGGGATCACGGAAAGGAAGCAGAGGTGCAGAAGGAGGCCGGTCTACGGGGGTGCTGCTTGGGAAAGGGTGGATTGGGGGGGTGAGTGTGGAGGGGACAGAGCTAACACGGCTGAGATTTCTAAGCCACTTCTCTAGTCTGAACTTCCACTGTGCTGCTTCAGGTCGGAATTGCTCTCTGCGGGGGAGTCATCGTATCCTTTTTGCTACTGGGAACAAATCAGAAGCAGTGAAAGGAGAAAAGTAATCTCCCTAAAAAGGTGATGGACCTGATTTCACCCACGAGCAGAGTCTGCCGCTGGCTTTTTTCTTCAAGTTACTGAAACATGTCGGGTCCTTAGCACAACTATTTGAACCAGTGCTTTCACACTCAGGTCATAAAGGATTTGAAAAGTCAGAAAAGGGGCAAGTCAGCCGCCCCCCAACCCCCACCGACTTTTACAATGACTTGTCAGTGACCAACGGCCTCGGAGCCACAAGGACTGGATAAGAGCTCTGGTCCCACCACTACGGAGGTCACTTCTCCATCACATTGAGGCTCCTTTTCTTCACCTATAAAATAGGGACTCTTGGGAGGATTCAGTGACACGTGGTAGACTCAGTAAGTATTACTACGACTTGAATCTGAGTTAAATCTGGACTGGGTCCGGTCCAATTAATTGCTTCCTTCCTTCCAAGCACTCCCAGAGGCTGACCCCTCCGCCTTCTGCTCACATGGCTGTCTGTGGCCTGGTGAGCAGCCGTGGCTCCTGTACTGAGGCAAGGGGCAGTTGACACTGACCACCGCTAACCGGCCACAGGGACGGGCCCAGGGCTTGAAAGCGGGGGCATCTGGGCCCGTGTCTGACCAGGGGGTCTGTGCCGGGCACTTAAGGCTGAGGAGGCCACACCTACTGTGCGCCTTTTAGAGGAAGTCCCTGAGGAGGGCTCCAGCTTTCTGCTCAGAACATTCTCTGCTGTTGTTATTTTTCATTTAGAAGAAAGCCTCGCCTGACCCTTTGTGGTGGTTTTGTAAGTGCGGTTGGATTTGTGTGCTGTGTATATGCACATGTTTTCAATTAACGCTTGTTTTAAGATGAACCATTTTTTCACTTACTCCTACTTAATTTAAATATTCCTTTTAAGTTTTATTTTAAAATGGTCCCCGTGGGGGAGGCCTGCAGCCTCTCTTTCCTTGGTTTGCAGTGTGACCCAAAGCCCACCCCAATTCCTGGGCTCAGTGACTAGGAAATACTGACTCAGAAATCACTAAAAACTTCTAAGTTAACTCAGAAGAAGGCTGGGCCAACTTTCTGCCACAGAAGAATCTTGATTTTGCTCAGATACTACTGTTTCTAGAACATATAAGCTCTCCACGAGGAGCTAGCAATTCAAGGTAATAGTTTTCCTACAGAAGCATCTGCTATTAGATGGGTCACGTGCCTGGAAAAATGCATGAACGAGTGATGCCAACCAGAGCTGCCTCTCACCCTGCAGGTCTGAGTCCAGAAAATACAGTCTGAAGCAACCTGTATGCTGGTCCAGAGCAGGGGCTGGCAAACTTTTTCTGAAAACAGCCAGAGTAAATATTTCTGGGTTTGCAGATGACAGGGCCTCTGTCCCAACACTCAACCCTGCTGTGGCCCAGAGACAGCCACAGACAACAAGCAATGCCAGCCAGGCCCCACCGTGCACCAATAAAACTTTATTTGCAAAACAGGCAGCAGCTGGATTTGGCCCCTGGGCTGTACTTTGCCAATCTCTGTTTTAGAGGAAGGCCTGACAGAAGGTGGGGAAGCACGTGATTCGAAATCCCTTTATTCTGTACTTTCTAGAAGATAAACCTGGTTAAAGTGAGTCATTTTGCTCCAAGGCCAAACTCCAGAAGGGTTTTCTTAGGGTTAAGCTCTTCCTATTTTATCCTCAGCTAAATAGAGGAAATGAAGATATACGGTACTAAGAACTTATAAGGAAGTGCGGGGCTGGACGCTGTCATTTATGTGTTTGGGGCGGTGAGGTTACGGTTCTGTGCGAAGCTACGTCATCTACTCTTAGAACTGGACATCAGCAAGAGGGAGGGGATATGGGGATATATGTATATGTAGAGTTGATTCACTTTTTTTTTTTTTTGCTGTACGTGGGCCTCTCACCGTTGTGGCCTCTCCCATTGCGGAGCACAGGCTCCGGACGCTCAGGCTCAGCGGCCATGGCTCACGGGCCCAGCCGCTCCGCGGCACGTGGGATCCTCCCGGACTGGGGCACGAACCCGCGTCCCCTGCATCAGCAGGCGGACTCTCAACCACTGCGCCACCAGGGAAGCCCCACTTTTTATTTTTTTAAATAAATTTATTTATTTTTGGCTGAGTTGGGTCTTTGTTGCTGTGCACGGTCTTTCTCTATTTGTGGCGAGCGGGGGCTACTCTTTGTTGCGGTGGCTTCTCTTGTTGCAGAGCACGGGCTCTAGGCACGTGGGCTTCAGTAGTTGTGCCTCGGGGGCTCTAGAGCGCAGGCTCAGTAGTTGTGGCACACGGGCTTAGTTGCTCCACGACATGTGGGATCTTCCCGGACCAGGGCTTGAACCCGTGTCCCCTGCATTGGCAGGTGGATTCTTAACCACTGCGCCATCAGGGAAGCCCTGACTCACTTTGTCGTACAGCAGAAACTAACACACCATTGTAAAGCAACTATACTCCAATAAAGATGTTAAAAAGAAAGAACTGGACATCCTTAAGAACTGCATATCCAGGAATCCTGGCTTTCCATATTCACAACAAATGGTTATCAAGTCCTGCTGGTCTTTCCGAGTGACTAAGAGTTTTAATCTTGCTAAGAGAGTTTGCGTAGCAGCGCGCACTCCTGACTTACAACTCTATCCCAGAATTATTCCTGACACTGATCTGAAGCTAGACCCATGATAATTTCCTCTGACTTAACACAGATGCAACTGGCCCTGCAGATACTGAAGACAACAGTAGCCTCTCACTGCTGTTCTCACCGCAGTGCTTTCCCCACCCTGACTCCACCTCCCAAGTGCTCTTGGGAATTCCACGTGTGTGGTCTCGCTTCGCAGCTACACCCTCCAGAGAGGCTTCCCCATCAGCTTCTCCTCCTGTCCTGGTTCCTCAGCCCCGGCTGCCCCTGTGGATGTGCACTTGCTTATACTTGGGTGGTGAAAGCGTTCTGTTGTTTCACAGCACATCCTGTCTCTTTAAAGAATAATATGTCACCCGAGAACGACAGCAAACATGCTGTTCGAGAACGACAGCAAACATGCTGTTTCCTTTGGCTTCCCTTTTAGCTTATTACGCTGAGAAATTCAGCAAGCAATAAGGGATGAATAAATATTGCTAAACTACTATCTGTACTAACATCATATATGAGTTTTCAGCAGACTTGCTTCACTCCTTTTAAGTTTAATAACTAAAATGGCAGTTGGGCAATGAAAATGGAATCTCCACTGCATCTATTAATAGTAGGGCTGACCGTAAATTCCTCTCAGGCTTGGATGAGGAAGTCGTTTTCCTTGCTTGGGTCTCTCTTAAGTTTTAGTTTCTATTACATCCTCCTGGCCTAATGGAATTGGATTTGCTACTGACTGCAGGTACAGAATTCCGTTGTTGAAAGCCCACTTTCTGACTGAATCTATTTGGGATTTAACCAGAGTGATGTCTTCCAAACACATGGTCTGTTAGAATAACAGACAAGAAAACTTATCACTGCCCTCCTTGCTGCATTATTCATGATTACCCAAGGGAATACATAAAAATAACTCACACAGGGGATTCACAAAACATACTTCATATCTTCTTTTGAAACAATTCCTACCTCCAACTTCTCTCTTCTGCTTTTCTCTTACTCACAGAAGACATTTTTGTAATTCTCTCCCTTGCTCAGCTTTCTAAAATAGCCTTCATTTAAGCTCAATGACCAAGGTGAAATTGCTCCACCATGAAAATAATTCTAGGCCAAAGAATCCTGGAGTGGGGCTTCCTCATCTCTTAGTGGGAAACTATTTGAATTTCTTCCCCTTGGGGATAATCGGAGACTAATCTCCAGGAGCCACATATGCCGCTTTTGGTCATTGTTAGTGTCTTTCAAAATGCAGGTACTGTAAGTGAAGTTACAAGGCTTCACCAAGACGGCCTCCGCCTATTTGCTTGTGACTCTAAGTCACTCCTGGTCGTTAAGGGAGAGCAGTGGGGTGACGGGGCTGGAGCAAAGTACCTGGGTCTGGAAAACCACCGCAAGTGAAAGCTGCTGACCCCATACTATACGTCTAAGTACCAAATTCAGGCTCAACAATTCAC
The DNA here is from genome assembly GCF_003031525.2 of Neophocaena asiaeorientalis asiaeorientalis. Classification (NCBI taxonomy): domain Eukaryota; kingdom Metazoa; phylum Chordata; class Mammalia; order Artiodactyla; family Phocoenidae; genus Neophocaena; species Neophocaena asiaeorientalis. The sequence goes on along the minus strand of NW_020175105.1, from coordinate 5,904,945 downwards.
TCCAGGAGATGGGAAAACTTTTTATTTGTTCCCGTGCCAGCCCCGGATTCTTGGGCTGTCCCATTCAATCCGACAGAACACGCTGACAGACATCAAGTCATTCCTGGCAACCTGGGGCCCTGCAGGTCCCTGCAAGGCCAGTGCTGTGTGAGGATGGTGTCCAAGGTCTTTCAAATGGCCGGGGGGCCTAGGTGCAATGGACATATTGCAGTAAGTTGGTAATCTGTAACCTAAAGTACTTTCTTGGTTTGTTTATTTTTTGCTTTTTAAGCTGACTCTCTGGTTATGGAGGCCAGTAACCAGAGAAGTGAAAAACGGTACGTGTGCGCTTTATGTTTTGAGGACTCATCATTAAGCTGTTTAATCTGGCACGTCGTCAAATCTGCAGAAAGGGGCTGGTGGCAGCAGAAGGGGTCACCCAGTGGGGCTGTAGGAATGCCTCCAGTGAACCAATTTCTACCCTGTGGAATGGCCATGCAAAGCAGACTTTTCTCCTTGAAGCCGAGAAAGTTTCCTACACAAACATTTCTTTGTAAGCTCAATTAAGTTTTACAATAATTTGTGCTTTTAGTTTAAGAACTACAGATGTTGTGTGGGTGTTGGTGAGGGGGTGGGAATGAGAGGGTAAAGGAGCAGGGATAGAGATCCTCCCCCTTTGGAAAATGCCATAACACTTCCTTGCATGGAAAGAACACATCAGGTTTTAGAATTACTGAAAAATTTGAATCGTTTGTAGGACGACGAGAGAAAGCCATGGCTCTTTGGTTTGGGGGAGGCCGGACTGGGCCACCTCCCGGCATCCCTCCCTCCTAATGAGACCCAGATCTTTGTGGCATGATTCTCTGGAATTGTAATTTTTATGCGGGAAACAGTCCAAAAGTTGGAGTAGCAGAACCTAGCCATTCATCAAATGCTACTTCAATTTGCAAAAGACATACAAAACCAAAAATATTAAACAGCAATTGGGAGCAAGCATTAATGTGCTAAGGGACAGGGGAACTCTTATTAACTAGATAATAATTTAATTTTCATCGGGGAATGGTTTTTACCACTAGAAATACACATGCACTACCCCCCACCTTAAGTCTAGTCACTTTTTATTTAATGTTGATTTGAGGTTAAAATGGGATGTTTGGGTATTACTGGATGTTTGTGGCTGTTTCATAGGACAATTCCACTACCCCCCACCTTAAGTCTAGTCACTTCTTATTTAGTGTTGATTTGAGGTTAAAAGGGGGTGTTTGGGTATTACTGGATGTTTGTGGCTGTTTCACAGGACAATTCCTAAGTCAATTTTATACCCCAAATCCCACAATGTTTTTCATATAATGAATGTCATATTCATTATACCCTCATCCACTTACAAAGAGAATTACATTTACAAAATGCTTTATACTTCACACTTGCAATTGATTTCAACTTTCTAATTCATCTCTACCTAATACTTAAGCTACTAAAGAAAATCAACCTAATAAGGAAACTACTGAGAATCTAGCCCACTAGGATGAAAGCCCCTTGCGACTGCACCCCGCTTAGCGAGGGCAGCACGGGGACCGCTTCCCTTCAGCGTTTGTACGGCAGATGCCCACTGGACACCCGACCGCCGTGTGTAGGGACCAGCGCAGAGGCTGCCTGTGGTGAATGCTCCTGTCTGAGCGCAAAGATTCCAGCTCCGATGCCTGCCTTTGAGCCAGCTCTGAGCGGGGACCGGTGGGGTCACCCCAGGCAAATTATTTCTGGCTCAGCCTCGCTTTCCCTTCTCTGTAAAATGGGGGTAAAAGTGCCACCCTCTTGGGGTCGGTGCGGTGTGAGGACGAAACTGTTAACATCTGCAGGACCGTATCTGCTCACGGAGGCCATCGCTGCTATCGCTGTCATCAGCACTGCCGCGGTAGCATCAGTGTGTGTCAGGTACACGTGAGGTCCGGGCACACGGCTGAGACAGGTCTGACACTGTTCCTGCCTCGTGAAGCCTGCATTCCAGTGGGGAGACAGACAGCCACCAAATCGTGGATCAGTTCGGTGCTGCAGCGTGGCTGCGAGTGGGTGTAGAGGGTCGACCCTGACGCGGTCAGAGCGGCCCCGGCAGGATTCCCTGAGCTCTCGGCCATTCAGCTGAGCTCTTAAGGACAAGAGGAGCTTGGCCAAGTGTGGGGAAGGGCTTGGGAGGCTTTCTTGCAGGAGGAGCTGTGACTGTGGAAGGCTCCCTGGCAGGACATGAGTCTAGCAGAGATGCAGCCCAGACAGCAGCGAAAGGGGAGGCAGAGGGGCCGCCGAAGGGCTTGCTGCTGAGGACTTTCCATTCCATTTTAAAGGCATGAGAAGCCACCGACAGGTTTCAAACAAAGAGGAACATGCTCAGATTTGTGTTTAAAAAATACCTGCTGTGGGAGATCAGCTCGGTGCTTTGTGACCACCTAGAGGGGTGGGATGCGGAGGGTGGGAGGGAGATGCAAGAGGGAGGGGATACGGGGATGCATGTAAATGTAGAGTTAATTCACGTTGTTATACAGCAGCAACTAATACACCATCGCAAAGCAATTATACTCCAATAAAGATGTTTAAAAAAGAAAAACCTGCTGCTTTTTGGAGCAGGACCTAGATGGTGCCCCGAAGAGGGCGTGTCCGTATGAGGTCCTGTGGGAGGGGATGTTCTGTGCCAACATCCTGGTGTTGCAAGATGCTCCACTGGGGAAACTACATAAAAGGTTGCACTGGGCTTCTCCGTGCCAGTTCTTACAACATGTGAGTTTCCACTTTTCCCAAAACAAGAAGTTTAATTACATTACTTTTTCAGAAGCACAAGCTGTAAGGCAGAAGTCTGGCAGGAACTGTCATCCTTAGAACGTGTCAGCTGTCGGAAAAGCCAAAGCCCTAGGCTGCAGCCCAGTGCTGGTGGTAATGAGCCTGGCTTCTGGCAGTGCCCTGGCGACAGGGGACTCTTCACCTCTAAGTGGGATATCAATAGCTTGTAATTTTCAAACGCTGCGAGTTTTTCTTATAAAGAGGAAAGCCATTATTTTTTTTTAAAGACTACCATATCCTTTTTTTTTTTTTTTAATTGGGGCATAGTTGCTTTACAATGTTGTGTTAGTTTCTGCTGTACAGCGAAGTGAGTCAGCAACACGTATACACAGATCCCCTCTTTTTTGGATTTGCTTCCCATTTAGGTCACCACAGGACATTGAGTAGAGTTCCCTGTGCTACACAAGCGTGTGATTTCTACAGTACACAAGAATTAGTTTTCTCTGTGCCATGTCGCACCTTCGTAAAATTAAACAACCTCCCTCTTCTAACTTAAACAAAAGGCCTTACTGCCCCGTGGAGAAGGTCTCCAGAGCAGTGTGGGGAGACCAAGTTAGGCAGCTGCAGAACAGTCTAGAGCCTCAAGACGCAGCGTGGGGTCTGCAGACTGGCAACGCTGGCCTCGCCTGGGAGAGCCTGTTAGAAATGAAGAGTCCTGGGCCCATCGCAGCCTCACAGAATCAGAAAGTTAATCAGAATCTTGACAAGGTCTCTAGGAGATGCCCCTGCACTGAGCTTTCCAAGCCCGACACTAGCACGGTGGCAGGGTCACGGGCAACCCCGACAGGTGTTAGAGTTTGAATCCACAGAACTGGGGAGAGCTTGTTATAGAAGCACAGAAGAGGCCTTTCCAAGTAAATATCTGGATTGTTTTGAGCTCGTCATGGCAGCAAGGAAAAACGAAACGCCTAGATAATAGGGAAAGACCTTGCGTTCAGTCCAGACCAGGCGAGAGGGGCTGCCCGCCTTGCATGGAGCCTAGTCTCCCTGCTCGGGCTGCAGATGACGGCAATGCATAAGCAGGTGGTGATGGCTCCTGACCGCCAGCCAAGTGCACTGCCCACAAGGGTCCATCCTTTGAGTTAGTTACGCCGAGTCCAAACCTGCATATCATGACAATGCAGACTTCAAAAAAGTCCCCAGATCCATGGTATTCACATAGGACCCCCTACAGCTTTCTAACTGGAGGCCACAGCCAAAGGATATCCCGAACAACATTATAATTGTAGAGTTTAAATTCGCAATTTTGAGATTCTGTAAACACCAACAATGTCAAACAAGTCTCCAGAGCCCGGGTCCACACTTTGTGTGGGGTTCAGCCTCCATCGTGAATAACTGAGCCAATTTAAGGCCTACATGTGCCTATACAAAAACCTGGTAGAGATCTGAAACATACAGATTTCAATAAAACATGCTGAAACAAAGCTTTTAGATTTGATTGAAGTGGTATGGAATGTCACAGGGACATTTTGTGCCAATAGCACAGGGGGAAAATATCGACAAGTCTGAACATTTTAAAACCATGTCTGATCTAGAGCAAAGAGTTTTCCTGTAACTGAAGCTATAGCTTTCCTGTTCATGTCCCTATTCCTTTATGCGCTCTCTCTAATTAGGCTTTAGAAACACACACACACACACACACACACACACACACACACACAGCTTTAATTCTGTGAGCTGGGTAAGTTCAGTTGCTCTCGTCTTTCATTACATTTTCCCCATATTTTGATCCCTCTCTGTCTTACCCTGTAGGCTTTCCTTCTCAGAAACTGCATCTTAGATTTAAACTGACACTGACATTTATACTAGTGAGACACTGCAGCTCTAAAGCTCCTCTTACAAAGCCTCATGAAATGAAGCACATGATAGAGATGGGGTGAAGCTCTTCAGGACGGTGCCAGCAGTCGTCTGTTACATAAGTAACCTCTGAAAACACTTTACATGGAGGTACACTTCAAGTATGAAGAAATGCATTTTCCCACAGACTCTATTCTAAACAGAAAGTAAAGACCAAAAACCGTAAGAAGAATATATCCTTTCTGGGCATATAATCTTGAGCAGAAATATGCAGTATTTTTAGTTAAGTTTTCCTCATGTTTGTTTATCAAAGGAATGATTATGCTGATTACTATAAGTGCATTTTGAATGTTAATTTCTTAATTGCTTGGATAGATATTTATGGGCAAAAAATACCTCTTTTACCCCTTGGCTTTCACCACAGCATCACCATCATTCCACAAGTTCACCTGAAACTTACTAGGTCACACCGAGAAGGGTCTGTAGCTGCACATTTTTTCCATACAAGGGGTTTGAGACACAGCCTGGTAAAACTGGAGGAACCAGGTGGGTCATTTACAATATCTTCTATAGGAAGCCAGTAGATTAAAAAGGAATTCGTGACCTAGTCTTGTGACTTTTTTCCTGATCATAGGCCATCACTCTAAAACAACCCAGCATGTGGATTATGTTAATGTGATCTTTGCATCGAAGGTGTGCTACTGTAAACTATTAATTAGTTAACCAATCAATTCATCTACCTGTCACCATATACTGAACACAAGGCACTTGTGCACTGGCCCCTGCCCTGAAGGAACTCCGTCCGTGGCAGAGACAGGACGCGACATGCTGGAAAGAAGGTACGGCAACTGCTCAGGCCGCTAATTCTCAGCTAAGCGAGGACAGAGGGCACCTTTAAAACAAAAGCTTCCTAAAGGATCTGATGCTTGAGTGTATTGTGAAGAGTAGCTTTTCCTTGTGCAGAGGAACACGGGGGAGACAGAACAAAGGAACGGAACGTGAGAAGACTCGGAGGGGGCGGGAAGAAGCAGGGAGACACAGGTCCATCCGCTGAGCGAATGCCAGCCCGGAACAGCAGCTCCAGGAGTGAGCCGGGCACTGATCAGAAGCAAGGAGCACACAAAGCGCTGGCAGTGGGGGGAGGGCATGTGGCTGGCTGGCTGGCAGGCAGGGGCCGCCATCACCGTGCGCGCTGCCAGAGGGCAGGGAGGACGAGGCCTGGGTGCCACAAGGGAGGCTGAGGGCTGGGAGCAAAGGAGGCCAGTGAGAGGTGTGGGTGTTGGGGTCTCAGAGGCGGAGCCTCCTGGCTCATGGTGAGGTCTCAGAGGGCTCTTAGGGAGGAGATTCCCATACTGCTTGTTTCACAGAGTACCTAAGTAAATTGATATCATTTCTTTCAGGAAGTGGGCTCAGATCCACCCTCTAAATCTTTTCGGGATGGACTCTAAGGGTCTGAATTGACTTAAAAGAAATCTAACAGTGTATCTATTTAATTTTAAAAAATTGTATCGTGTTAAGACATTTAACGTTGAGACCTATCCTCCAAACCGGTTTTCAGCGCACAATACAGCACCACTTGATGGGATCGGACAGCAAGAAGCCCCCTGCACAGAACAGACACCGACAAATACACTTGTTAGATGTCCGAATTAATTACAGCACACACTCGATTGCATCACTGAAATACCTTTTTAGTCTGGTAAACGGGAGGGCCTTCTAATATTAAGTTCAATTAACTGACGTTATCCGGGAAAGCCTGGTACCTAAAACAAGAGATAAAAACCACCCATTATGCTGCAGGGTGGTGTACTTCTTGTCTGCTTTTAATGGTGATTCTCTGAATGGAATTCAGATAGAGAAAGAAAGTAATAGGGGTGGTGGCCGGGCTGGGGATGGAGCGGAAGGCAGCAGCAGAAAGCATGGCCCAGCCGGCTGGCTACGAGGACGAGTGCAATCTCTAGAAGGGCAGGATCTTCTGCTCTTCTTGTCATGGAATATGCAAAGATGTCCAAGACACTCCTCTAATGGCCAAGCCACTACCTGACAGGAAGAGATGGCACGATGCCATGGAGAGGACACGCCCTACCTGCCCTGGTCCCGTGCGGGGAGGGGCAGTCCCGTCTGCTTTTGACCTCCTCTGTTGAAACGGCTTCCGAACGCCAGCGGCAAGGACAGCAGGACAGCCTCGTCCTCGGGTGCCTGATAGAAGAAGCTCACCTCTTCTCTGGTATCAGAGTTTCATCCCCAAATCTACTCATGACTGTGCACTCAGAGGTCTGGATTGCATGGGGTTTCCAAGAGGACAGCGTGAAGAATTTTTGCTTTAACGTTCAACTGGGGGCTTCCTTATGCTGAATGGTCTGAGACATTTCCCTATGTTGTAACACTTGGATCGGGTTCATGGAATCGTCCCCACTTTCAAAACAGATGACCTCTCACTAGAAGATTCACTTATCTTTTTCCCCTCAGCCCCGTAAACCAGTCCAGCAAAGTTCTAACTTGTAACAAACAGGCAATTCACTCTACCAGACAAGACAGTTATCTAATCTCCCAAAAATGACACCTGGCAAGTTTCTAACCATAATGCCATTTGCCTCATTTCCATCAACATTTCTTCTTACAAGCAATATTCATAATGCCTTTTAAGTCTGAAGGCTCCATAACCAGTGGAAAATAAAATAATAATAACTGGCAGCCCCTGACAAGCAGTCTCTATTCTGAATGAGTGTTTGAAGATTACCAGCGAAGTTCCCAGGAGAATGAACGAGCTCTTGCGTCATTCATCAAACGTTCACTGGCCCCAAATGCGTGCCAGGCCCTGTGCTTGTTACTGGAGGGGTGAACGGTCTTCGCCCTCACAGAGCTGACAGTCTGGGAAGAAAGACCGACACTAAATACAGCTGGGGATTCATGACACCACCACTGACGAGCTGATTTGCAGGGCAATGAGTAGATGCCTTTCCAGATGGGTCGTAGCCACAAAAATGTCCTCATGGAGGTCATACATTCTTTTCTCTATCAATGTGAACAACTTTCAAATGAAAGAGTGGAAGCGATTATTTGTCCAAGAAAGCAAGCACTGCCTTTTACTATTAATCAAGTTGCCCAACACCCCTGTGGGCCCCTAACCTGGGAGATGCAGCCACTGCAGTGCGCTGTCACTCACACACGGCGGGAGGACGGAGAGACATAACAACGCAAGGGAAAAACCCAGAACGCAAGCCTGCTCTGGCCAGGTGGATGGCCTTGGGCCCATCCAGGATCACACGAAAGAAAAAGCATCCCCAGTCACATCTAGCCACCCGATTAGATCACTGACCTCCGCAATAATTGTACTCCAGGAGCTCAGGACACCGCTTCTCAAGCCCTGGAGGGCCTATGAATTACCTGAGATTTTGTTAAAATATACCACCAACAAGGAGAGATGAAGGAGACGGGAGAGCTGGGACAGGGCGGTCCCCCAGGCCACGAGGCAAAAGCAGACACCACGTTGTCCAAAGCTGCAAAAGCTTGGAGCAGGTGAGAGGAAAGGCACGGACCAGATCTCAACTACAGAGGCAGTCTCCGACCCTTTCCCAGATGAGTTTCAGTGGCGCGGTGAGAACGCACGGATTATTCTGAGGAAATTCACACACTGGCTAGGAGGAGAAAATGCACAGTGACAGTCTCTCCTCACATTTGCCGGGACAAGACCATCCCCGACTACATTGCAATTTGAAATTCTAGTTTCCAAGGATTAAACATTTGTTGGAGATACACAACTTTAGATCTCTTTAGGATGTACAATGTGATGATTTAATAACACACGTTATGAAATGATTGCCATAATTAATACATCCATCACCTCACAGAGTTACCGTGTGTGTGTGTGAGTGTGTGTGTGTGTGTGTGTGTGTGTGTGTGTGTGGTGATGACACTTCAGATCTACTCTCTTAGCAAATTTCAAGCACACAAGACAGTATTATTATCTATAGTCACCATGCACTTTTAAACACTCCAAAGGCTGCGTTGGGATCAGACACTTAGGTCATATCCTATCCTATCAAAGAAAGGAAGAGTCTGATGTTGAATTCTGAGCCTGTAATCTCACTGTATTACATCTCATGGGAAAGGACTTGCAGACCATCACACAGACTGTGCATGCAGAGAACAGAGTACTCAGTGTAGTATTAGAGAAGGCTTTCAAAAGGCCTGCATTTCACAGCATTCATATTCTTATCAGATTAGACAATATTATGAAATTAAGGTCTTAATAATGCTACCTTTCTTTTTTTTTGCGGTACGCGGGCCTCTCACTGCTGTGGCCTCTCCCGTTGCGGAGCACAGGCTCCGGACGCGCAGGCTCAGCGGCCATGGCTCACGGGCCCAGCCGCTCCACGGCATGTGGGATCTTCCCGGACCAGGGCACGAACCCATGTCCCCCGCATCGGCAGGCGGACTCTCAACCACTGCGCCACCAGGGAAGCCCAAATGATACCTTTCTTGCAGTAATAAATGTAGTAACACTTTAATTGTAAAATGAGCAGTGGGGAAGGGCAAGTGCTTGCAGGCTTACCTGAACTTCCCATGGACCTCTGTTCTTTTCTCCTTGCCTTTGGAGCAAAGGTAGGATTTGTCAAAAATAAAAATAAAAACATTTTTGGAGTGTATTTTTAAACTCTAGCTTTCCAGTAAGAATTCGCAAAGTGAAACCACCAATTTTCCTGCCAGTTTGGCACTGAGAGCACATTTATGGGGACGATTTGGGCCTTCTGATCTGCCACTTCAGTGTCCCGCCACCCCTGGCGCCTTCCCGAGCTCACACCGCTGACCCCAGGGCTGTGAGTGACTGACTGACTTGCCGTGTGCCGGTGGATGTGAACTTTCTGTGGGGCAGGCACTGTGTCTGCTGGACTTGCTGCAGCCGTGTCACTGACACCTGGTCGGGGGAGGGTGGCGGCTGATACAGGGCTGACCCCATAGGAAGCAGCTTCCCTGGCAGTGGGCGGACCTGTTCCTCAGTGACCTGCTGGGCCTGCCCTGCTCTAGCATTTCTGCTGAAAACCTGCAGGGGGAACTTCCTTCTAAGTATTTTATGAAGACGAATAAAGGATTCATTAATAAAAACTTAACATGTGCTAGAGACTTGCGAAGCTCTCAACGAGGTGAGAGCGCACGTGCGGTTCCGATGCGGATTTACAGACGTGAAGGCTGGGGGCGTCAGCCCATTTCCTTGGTGTCCATCAAGGGCACCCTACAAAATGCCTGTGGACCAGTCTGAGAAGGTGGCCCACGGATGGTACCTGCTGCGGAGGGTCTGGGTGACTCCACAGAGCTCCTACCGTTAGGACAGGACCGTGACCCGGACACACGTCTCCCCTCACTCAGTGCCTGGCCTCCAGGGTCGCCCTGGCTTTCCTAGGACCAAATGCTCCTCCATGCAGCAGCCACGGCCAAAAGGCCTTCCGTTTTGACAAGCTGCCTTGTTTTGATTCTTGCAGCTTAACTGTAACATGCTTCTTAATTGTGGAAGTCAGAGAGGACGAGTTTTCCCAGAGGAAATGCCCCTCCCTTCTAGAATGTTACATCTTTCTTTGGGTGCCATGATCTCTCTTCCACTCACACATTCATTCAATAAACATTTACTGATCTCAAATGGGGGCAAGAAAACCTTTAACCTCACCCCTGTTGCACTTTATAAACCACTGGAATCAAAAGAGCAAATACATTGCCTTTCGAATTTGCTGAAGAGTTGTCATTGGTATGAGAGGTGTTAGATTTATTGTGAACAAGATAGAAGTTATATTAACTGCATATGTCAGAAGTTATTTTCATTTTCATTACGGCTTAAATACAGATTTACGCTGTATTGACTAGAGGCACCAAACAGTTCCGGAATCAGAGGGTCTGAATTCTGGGAGCATCCAGGCCACAACTGCCTGTAGGGTCTCGAGAGAGTCATTCTACCTCCTGACGCTTGGTTACGGTTTAATGGAGTGAATTGTTGGGCTGGAGGATTTCCACACTTTTTTTTTTTCCTCTGTTCCCTGCGGCATGTGGGATCATAGCTCCCTGAACAGGGATCGAACCCCTGTCCCCTGCCTTGGAAGCATGGAGTCTTAACCATCAGACCACCAGGGAAGTCCCCAAGTTCTCTTTTAAGTGTCATCCTCTAGGATTTAGGGAATGGCCCTGGGAAAACTGTTAAAATTCATATCGTCTAGGGAGAGAGCAAAGCAAAGAGACCACATGTCAGCTCCTGATCCTTGGTCAGAGTTGACTGTGGCCCATGGCCTTACACAACCCTCACGCTTTGTTGAAGAAGACAAGCTTTTCTGTAGCAAATGTGAATTTTTAAAAAACCTGCAGGGAGTGGGGTATAAACAACAAAGCATTATTGAAGGTAGCGCCTCAGGCCTTTTCTGTTTTCTGACGTTATGTCATTTAATCTTCACTTAATCCTGTCCTTTATTCCAATTTTACGACAGGAGAAACCCAGGTTTAAAGATAAGCTACTCAGCTGACAACGGCAGAAGCGATATTCAAGCCCATCTCTGCCTTATAGTCTGTTCCAGGTCCCACGCTGCCTCCTTGGCATAAAGGCTATATTTATAAATTTAAGAAAATTAATTAATTTTAAGAAGGTTAATGAATATTGACTTTCACCATTAGATTTCCAGGATAACAGTCATCAGAATAGTTAAAATAAGAAAATCAGACAACATAAGCCTTGGGGCAGATCCAGAGCCACTGAAACTTTCAAACACTGCAGGTGGAGTACAGTTTGCTAAAACCACTTTGGAAAATTTTTTTGTAATATCTACTAAAGTAGAGCAAACCCACACCCGACGACCCAGCAATTCCTCTCCTAGGTACCCAACGGAAACGCAGAGGATTGCGCTGTATTCACTGTGCGATAGTATTCAGAAACGTGCGATGGCACTCACTGTCTCGTAACTGCAAAAAAGAGAATAACTCAAACGCCCGTCAACGGTAGATGGACAAATGCAGTGTAGAACTCTCTCATAATGGACTATCCAGCTGCGAATGAGAGGAATACAACTCCATAGAACAACATGGACAATTCTGACACAAAATGTTGAGTGAAAGAAACCAGACCCACCAGAGTACTTGCTGGATGATTCCATTTATACAAAATTCAAGAACAGGCAAAACCAATCCATGGTATTATCATTAAGATAGTGGTTACCATGCCCCAGAAGGAGACATAAGAGGCTGGTTATCCTGATCTGGGTGCTGGTTACAAAGGGGGGTTTGGTTTGTGAAATTCATCAAATCGCACCCCTTTGATCTGTGCACTTTTCTGACTCTACGTGATACGTGAATTGAAATTTTCCTTGAAAAAATTCTAGGACTGCTGCTCCCTATATGAAAAGCTGCCTGGGTTGAACAGAATCCCCCGTCAGGAATCAGGCTTTCTGAAGGGGCCATGCATGGGGCTGGCAGAACATACGAACAGGAGGTCCCCGCGGGGGCCAGGACCGTGTGGTCCATCCAGCTCAGGACCCTTCACGGCCTCTCACCAAGCCACCTGCCAAGGAGGAGAGCTGCCCGGGCTGGAGTTCTAAGCACAGTGTGGACACAGAAATCTCACTCACCTACCCTGGATCGGAAGCAGAGAGGGCCTCGACTTTCCCCGCACTTGAGATCAGGGATCCACCTGCATGGAGAGGCGTCTAAACAAAGAACACGCATGGTCCTCTCTAATCCATGTCATCAAGTCTGCCTTTTGCCAGGGCAATCTCTCCTTTCTAGCACGATTAAGCTGTATTTTCAAGTGTCAAACAAGTAAGGTTATAACAATAACCATGAACCCACACACTCTGCTCCCTCTTCCAAACTGAGGACGCTAATAAAACACCCTGAACCCTGACTGGCGGACACTTCTTTCCAACTTCAGACGCTTATCTGTGTTTTGGGACCCTGTGCATCTTCCTTCACACACCTGCTGTCATTTAAAACAACGTAAAATTTTAACAATACATGATTGCCCTGAGGATCTACTGAGGTCATTCTCCATTCCAGTTATGCAGTCCAGGGGCCAACCAGTCCAAGTACCCAGCAACGACACTGGCATGTCATTGTGTAAATGGAATTACGTGGAAGAGGGAAGGGCACACAGGAAGTTCTCCATGGAACTGACAGAGTTGATGTAAATACATTACCGGGTCTGGGCAGCAGCAGCCTGAGCGTCTGAAGGGAACTTGTGGGTGGGGAGTGAAACCTTGAGGAACCCGTGTCCTGCGGTCCCAGGGGCCCCTGCGCCAGGCCTGAGGGGTTCCTAACAGCCTCCACCTCCGAGAAGGCTTCCAGGAAACCCTTCAGATTTACAGATCTGTGAGTCACTCTGCAATCCTGTGACTGATTACAGAATCTATTTTTAAAAGACAGAAGAGTTAAAGTCTTAGGTAATGATAAATATAACTTCTTCAATGTGATACAGGACAATACACATTTATTAAACAGAATTCATAAAAATAGCAACCACTGAATACGTACTCTGCGTGGGCACTGTGCGTGGCGTTTCTGCAGTTATCCTAGTAGGTAAGATCCTGCTTCACAAGCCTATCGTGGCGTTATGAGATCATGCCTGTCAAGAGCCTGATGCACTTTTATTGTACGTTTGTCTAAGTAGAGTCTTGGTGATATTTTAACTTACGGTATTTTTTGAAATCATCTTAGGTTTTCATGTAAACTTAAAGAATAATAAATAAAAGGCTGCAATGTTTCATTATTTCTATGAAATTCCCTTCTCTCAAAAGCTGTTATGTACATAGGTGGTAACAATGTATTTCATTCTTTTTGAAATGCCAGGAAAACCCCCCCAGAAACACACATATTAAGACTTCGAGTCTATTGGACACGGTGCCATAGAAGAGAATGAATTCTCCAATTACATCAAATCCAATCGTTCCTTATGATAAAAATTAGAAATGGACATTTTTAAAAATAGTATTTGTTTAAAAAATTGCTCAGGGGGCTTCCCTGGTGGCGCAGTGGTTGAGAGTCCGCCTGCTGATGCAGGGAACGCAGGTTCGTGTCCTGGTCCGGGAAGATCCCACATGCCGCGGAGCGGCTGGGCCCGTGAGCCATGGCCGCTGAGCCTGCGCGTCCGGAGCCTGTGCTCCGCAACGGGAGAGGCCACACAGTGAGAGGCCCGCTTACCACAAAAAATTAAAAAAAAAAAAAAAAATTGCTCAATGTCCAACACTAAGAAACTATTATAAATAAACAATTGCGCATAGATATAAAATTGAGTGCTCTAACAATGAAACATCTTTTTAAAACATTAAATGCCACAGAAAAATCTCAGGATACACTATTAATGAGTAAAAAACACTTATACATACTAACCTGTTAACAATGGTTGTCTCTGGACGACAAGGTTTTTATTTACTACATGGCCATTTTCCAAGACAGCCATGTCTTACTTTTTAGACGGAAGACAAGGTATTAAGTGCTGAGAGAAAGGGAAGCACCATTCTCAGTGTCTCAGGGGCTGGGGAGGGGGGGCACTTCTCCCCACCCCGGGAACCTTCAAACCCCCGCCCCCAAGGCAGGGCCCAGACCTGGGAAACAGCGAGTCGGGTCGGGTGAGCCTGGGCCAGCAGCATTTCTTCAAAGCTCCCCAGGTGGCCCCAGGCTACCACAGTAAGACATGTGTCCTGCTTTCTAGAGGTCTGCGGGCCTTTGGGCGGGACTTGAACTCCTACCAAAACATTCCAGAGCCCATACACAGCCCTGCTTCTTACCAATTCACCTTGGGGTCTCTGTCGCAGATAAATTGCTTGTATCAGAATTGAAGTTCTGTGAATATACCAGGCTAGAATGTTGAACAAAAGCTGGGTTTCTGAGGTATGTTTTTGGATCAATAGTGAACCTAATTAAAGCTTTCAATGAATTTCCCCTTATTGATTCCTTACTGGAGGACATCCATTGAAAAAATATCGGGAATGTGGAAAGAAGGTGATTTACTTGTCTACAGGGCAAAAACATAATGTTTATACACATTAAAGACTTTTCACACTTTCAGAGGAAAAAGGAGACCAAAAGGACCCCCTTGCCAACACCCAGGAGAACAAGAGCTGGGCATACATCTCACTGTACACTTCACCCGGGAGACGAGCGACTGCCTGGATGCCAGGGGACTTGACTAGGGAGTGTTTTCATGGGATGAACATGCTTATTGAGCACTCCCTGTGCAGCAGGCACACACGCTACCTTATTTAGTCACCACGACCATGAGACAGGGCGAGCTGTACCATCGGACTGTGTCACTAGCAGTCAGAATGCTTAGGCAATGAGCTGTCCCAGTTCACTCAACTCTCCACGTAACTGAAGCTGAGTGACAAACCTGACTCGCGTGAACCTTTCCGGGTGTGTGGGAATCACTGTTCTGCCCGCCCAGGCGCTTCTCTTAGCGCTTTGGCTCCAGGGTCTGGTCCAGTTGTCCCCTCATTTCACTCGCAAAAGTGTGCTAGTTTGGAGGGGAAAATTGTATGGACATCCTGAATCTACAGGGCATCATTTCATCTTCCTTTGATGACTGCCCCAGGATCACCAGGATAAAATGATACCTATCTTTAGAAGACGGGACTGGAACCCAGGGACTTGGGCGGCAGTTCCTGTGTGACTGTCAGGCTGCACGTCTGATGCACATCACACAGGACTGAGGGTCAGGAGACCGATTCCAGGGCTGGCTCTGCCACGAAGTGCCTGGGCGACCTGGGCCGGTTACAAAAGCCCTCTGGACAGCAATTTCATAGCCTAACGAGGATCGTCGTGATGTCACATTTCAGACAGTATTCTGCAGCCACTCTTTCTTGTTTTTCAACTCTAGCAGCGAGCCTCGTAGGAAGACCCCCTCTCACTTTTCGTGTGAGGTGACCGAGGCCCAGGTGGGCTTTCTGATTTGAATCCGTGCAGCCCTTCCTTCCTCAACGCTTCACCATCTGCGCAGAGCCTGCCAAGGAGCCCCACGGGGCTCACGCTGAGGCCACGTCCAGACGATGCTAAAGGCCTTGACTGAAAGTGACAACCCCCAGCTAATCGTCTGTTTGTTTTGACTGCGAATTACGGGTTTGAGCAATGGCCCCCTCCCACCAGCTGCCTGGTCACCGGGCTGTCGTGTCCCCATAGTTGGCCCAAGATTTTGTTGCCCGCCGAGACCACGGGACCAGGGAGGACACGGAACGGCGGCCGTCAGAATGTCCCCAAGATCGTGTTGATGTCACCGTGAATGTCCATGAGACGCAGGAGGGCGGAACGCTCACCTGGTGTGGGTTTTTTCATATGTCTCTGGGAGGTCACTGTGGCACACAGGTTAAAGGCTCGCTCTTATTGCAGTGGGCTTTTTCCAGCCTGAAAAGGAGGAGGTAAAGGGCAGCTGCCCTTTTGCCCACGAATCCTGTGCACTGCCCAACAGAGGGCTTTCAGGTAAGGCCGGGGTCGGCAGCGGTCACGGAAGAGCCCGGCTCTAGCTCTGCCAGGGCTTTAGCGCGAGCTGCCAACCCACCCCTCCAGCCCCATGCCCCCAAGCCCCTGCACCCCCTAACAGCAGCTCTGGGGTGCCCTCAGGCTGAGGGAGACGATGTGGACGAAAGCACTTAGCACAATGCCTGGCACAGGGGAACTATGATTGGGGTACACATTTCACTTTTTCCCTGTTTTAAAAACCTTTCCTTTTAGTGGTACCATCCTAAGCCCTCCTAAATGTGGCATTTCCACGGTGTTTACCTGGTGGGCTGCTGACGTAAGAGGCCAGGCCGCTTCCCAGGCTAACACTCCTCTATTTGATCTCATCTTATTTAACTGAACACATTTACTCTTGAGGTGAGGCCAGCTCAGCTAACGGTTCAAGTCAAGGAATTCATCTCTATAGGATTTTATTCAATCCGGATGGTAACAATATTTTTAGTACTTTTTAGACCACATTTTGGGCAATTTTAAACCTAAGACCTTCACTGCTGCATTTTATTCAAGAAGGCTGGTAGGTCCTCCCGGAAGCCTGTCTGAATCCGTGGAAACAACAGGCTCAGGAAACGGAAATCCAAGTCTAATAAGAAAAAGGTGTGAGGTAAGAAAAACCAGCTAAGGAAGCAAGATGAAACCTGCCTCACTGGGCAGCTGCCCCAAACCCGTTACTGGGGGTTGAAATCATACCCTGGTTGACTGAGCCCAAACCACAAAGTGTCTAACGAACGAAGCACAGCACTGCAGCTCTGGTCACTTTGCTGTCGCACGGCTGGAGCTGGAGGACCTGCTCGCACTTGGTACCTAACCCAGCTGGCAGGAATCTTGGGAAGAGTGCGGGCAGCTGTCTGCTAGCATTCAGCAAGTCCAAATCCAATTGCTATGGTTTGTGAATCAGTTCCTGGGATATAAATGGAAGGGGGAAAAGGCACAATGATGCTTCCAAGAATAAAAGCAGTATAAGTCTGGAAACTCCCCAAAACTCTACTCACTGGAAGGAAGCTTTTCTGAAGGCACTTGAATCCCCTTCAGTTCTGCATACTGCCAATGGAAAATGAAATCACTCCCTTCTTGGCTCTGAAACGTTTCTCTAGCTACTTCACACCTGGGCCCAAGATCTGCCAGGGGCCAGCTGGTCATTGTGCAGAGTCTGGTGGCTGATGGCCAGCAAGAGGCAAGAGAAAGGAAAGCGGAGCTAAAATTGGTCCCAAATACCGTCTGAAAAGCAATATTTGAGATTCGACTTCTGGGTATGAACAGGAAGCGACATGGAAATGCAGTAATTACAGGACTGAGAGTGGCCTGGGTCCTTGATTCTGTTCATACAGATACAGTCTCATGAATATCTTAGGTTATGGATACATGTTAATTGAGCTCTCTCTCTATATATATATGACTAAATAATCTTAAGACACTTAAGATTTAAGACAAAGGCCTACAGATGATTGAGGGCAGTGCTGATGCAAACCTTGGGTTGTGCTCAATCTCTGCTACCTTTCCCCTGGCGGGGCTGGGAGGGCTGACCCAGCAGCCGGGCTGTCCCTGCAAGGCTGGACGGGCTTGGCTGTAGGGACACAGACACACACTTCTGCGCTATCACCTAATGGGGATTAGTGGGGATGGATTCACAGAGCCATCTCTCTCTATCGAGACCCCTTGTCTCTCTCTGGAAATTCTCATGAGATTCATAGAAAATCTTCTCTCCTACCCTCTTCCCCCACAGACTCTTACAGTGATAATATCACACCTCTTGATATCTGTTTGCATTGTTATACCTCTCAATTTCTTCTATCTTTTTGCACCCCCTAACGTACTTCCACATTTGGTTATCTAGGTGACCTTGTTCTCAGCGGAGGGCTAGCTTGCCGGAGTTCCTGCAAGCAAAATACACAACCAGCCTTGGAGTAGTACCCAGGTTTTCTCTTCCTTCAGAAGTTCACTGGAGAACAATTTTGGTACTCATTCAGAAAGAGAATGTTTTTATATGCCTGTTTTTGTTTGTTGAAATACCAAAGGCCTCTTTGTCATGCAAATAAACACACACCCACAGTCCGAGGCTCGACAGATTCATAGAATCTATCCTTTGAGACAAAGGTTTACACCTAAGCCAAGAGGAAGAATCACTTTAAGGTCTGAAAAGGATTTAAGTCCTTCTGCAAAGGTAATTTTCTGACTAACAATGACTCATATGGGAAAGAGAGGAAGGCTTTGCGTTACTGCGTCAGGACCTGTCTCATCTTGCTTTCTGCTTGGTCTCGGGCCATCGGATCCCTTGTAACCAAGCACTGTGCTTTGTGCCTTGTACCGGCCCTTGGTTTTTTTGAATACGGCCACGAGGCCACAACCTCAAGGCAGAAATCATCCTGCAGTTACTGTTATCTGGGAACACAGTGCAATGCCCGAAGATCTTTCACTCCTCTAGATACTCCTTACGATTCACCTGACACGGATGTAAGTCTCCCAGTGTAACTACAGTAAAATTTGATCCTTGGGAAGAATATGAGTCCTTGAGGATGCCTTTTGTTTGGATTACATCCATATAATTTATGTTGAAAGAGACTTTAAATAACATTGCAGATCCCGTAATTTCATCCTCTGTGTATATTAATATATTCCCTTTCTAACTTCCAAGGCTGTGGAATTTACTGCCTAATAAGGCAGACTGTTCTTCATTTGGGCCTTTATTGTTTATCCTATTAAATGCTCCCTTCATCTTTCTTCCCTTCTAGTCACTCTATCACAGGACCCTGTTTTCTTTCCAACCACCATTGACCAGTATCATTAATTTCCTTTTTCTTCTGTAAGTTTACTTCTGCATTTTCTGTTTTCCGAACTAAAATGTAAGCTCCACGAGAGCAGGCAAGTGGCCAGGCCTGTGATCCTGCTGCCAAGGTGCTCTGTGCATCCTTTCTAAGCCTATG
>NW_020175105.1:5856923-5885818 GCF_003031525.2 Neophocaena asiaeorientalis asiaeorientalis | reverse complement strand
AGGTGGAGCCCATTCCTGCCCTGGAGAAACGCTCTTTGAAGATCTGAGGATGGCTGTCCTGTCTGCAGCCCGCTCCCAATGTCTCCTGTCAGGGCTAAATAGCCTCAGCTCTTTCAATTATTATTCATGAATCCTGGGCAGGCTACGTTTCCTCAGTCCTCGCCTCGTTTCACACCTTCTTAAAATGTAACACTTAAAACTCTCACAAACCTCTGACCAGGTTTCACTTCCAGGAATTATCCAACAGAGACTTACCTAAGTGCATAAAAATGTACGAACAAGTATGCAACCTTTTCTAGAAATAAGCCAAATATCCAACAATAGAAGGTTGGTCAGACAGATCAGGGTACATTCTACTCCTGGTATACAGGGCGGCTATTAAAAGCATGCATCCACATGGAATCTGCTCAAGTTGTAGTATGAAGTTAAAAAGAAAAAAGGAACTTTTAGAACACGATTACAAACATGAGTTACGAACTCTAAATTACAGGTTAGAGCATGGATATGATTCTATTTTTGTTGAAAATTCATCATGTATACACACCTCTCTCTCTCTATATATACACACACATGTATATACATATATACATACACACACACACATATATATATGTCTCCATACACACACATATATGCTATATGAAAGGCAAAATTTGGGGGAAAGCTACAAACTTGTTATTTCTCAGTTGTGTGGGGATAGGTTTATGGGGATTTTTACTTTATGTCATATATTTCTATAATTATTGAAGTTTTAAAAATATATATGTATATATAAGGTAACTTGGAATATCAGAAAAGCAAAGTGTTACTCCAGGAGAGGTCTGGCGAGGGAAGCAGGCCAGCCCCAGTTCCTCGTTTGCTCTGAACACCAGCCATCCTTCCATTAATTCATAAGAGGTGCTCAAGGTGTGTTTTGGAACGCAGAGAGTAAGTTTGCACGAAGCTTGCAGGCAAGAGTCTACATATAGCCATTTCCTATCGCTCGTGGCTTTTCTAGGCTCCTACGTGAAAAATAGACTAGCTCAGGGTCAGAGAATTTTGTACTTGGAATGAGTCACAGTACAGCTAAGAATCACCTTTCAGAAGTTCTGCCAACTTAAAAAGAATAGAACTTTTGTTTCAACTTCATCTTTCAAGGATAACGCCTGAAGAGGAAATACAGAGCTTTGTAAGAAACCCAGTGGGATCCAGTAAAAAGATGTTTCATTTACACAGCAGTGGAGTTGTTTTCCAGTTATTCTTTGCTTATTGACATTTTTATGCATAGTGTAACACAGTATAACCATTTGCATGGATTTTAAATATTTTTCTTAGTTTGCAAATCATTTATTTTGCAAGTACGCCCGTCTTTTCAGTCGTTTGTTTCAGATAACAGGGGGGGAAATCTAGTGAGTGGGCAAATTCTCTCCAGATAACGTATAGGCACTTGTGCAAAAATCATCCCACAGTTTCATACGCAAACACTGTTCTATCTCCAAATCTGCGGCCTCTGGAATTTGGAAGTCAAATGTACTCTGGACAAGCGGAATTCACTCCTGTGCTTTATGATGCACTCTGTCTGGCGGGACATGTCTGGGACATTACAAGATGCTGAAAAATAGGAACTCTGATATTTCCCACTCGCTGCAGCATTCACTCCTCACATATTTCCTTTCTTTTGGGTTATAAGGCCAACATTTCACATGAAATTCATTAAACATGTACACCTGACACAGTAATCGATTTTTTATATCACTTAACTCTATAGGTGCTACTGAAAACAAAACAAGGCAAAAAAAACTGGAAAATAGTCTATATGACTAATTAACAAGACCTAATGGGCATTTTCCTTCACTGAGGAATCGTAGTCTTCTAGTGATCACGTGCTTGGCATATAGCTTGCCAACGGAAATAGGAAAAAAAATATACACCAAGTATCAGGAACAAAAAATGGGGAGAAAGAGGAAGTGACAGACGGGAGGAAAGACATTTGTTACAACATGGGACTATCTTGTGTAAACAGTGAGCCTGCCCGGGCTTTAATAAACCAGATGCTGCCAGTTTATGCTTGATATATCTTATTTCTGACAAAGCCAACTTACTTTTCCTGTATTGTAATTTTACTTAGAAAAGCACAAGGTCGGAGATACATATGCATGTTTTATATGCAAACATATTATACATCTATTTAACGTGTTCATTATGAAAACAAATTCAGGAACATCTGAGTTAGACCTGAAGACAATTCCATGGTTAATAGGGGAATGTCTTGACTCCTAGACTTTTAACAAGATCTCTAAACACCACTTTTTAAAAACTGATTGTAAAATATGCATTTGACAATGCAGGTGTTGAGGAATAATTGATAAACTGCTGCATTAAGCATACGTATTGATAGGATGCAACAAAATTCCAGAGTCTGGGGAAGACGTCTTAGAATTAAAGTCTGGAAAGTCACTTTGTATTAATCAAGTCTAGACTTTCACATGAGATGATTAATTTGAAAGGTTTTACTTTAAGTCTTTGATAAAGGTAAAATTTCCCTCACGGCCTGTGGACCGTGGAGCACACAGTGCATCCCTGGACGTGCAGAGTGATGCTTAAAGGAAACAGGACTGAGTACTGATACACAACCACCGGACAATTTGGTGCCCAAAGAAATGAGATCGACTTCAAGTTAGGAGCAGGGCAAAATGCATCATGAAATACAGAGATACAGCTGCAAATAAGAAGGGAAAAGATGGGCATGGCCCACTGGTGGGACATCTAGGTAGGATGACACTCCTGGTGACTCCTGACTCAGGGCCAGAAGTGCTCTAGTTCATCCCTGAACTGAGAGTGGGCGTGAACAAACAGTGAGCCCCCAGCTAGTGCTGGGAGAGGACAAGTAAGAATCCATGTTTATCTTCACTATCCGGCCATGTACTATCAGAGTTACCCGAGTCTCTGGGCTCCACGTCTGGACACAAAGCTTCTACCTACTCTTCAGAATGGCCGTGGCCATTGGCTTTCTACTGAAGTGGTCCAGCTCAGCCCTGACCTGGGTCTCTGGATCTCCTGGGGCCTCTATGTACTACCTCAAACACCTCCTTTAACGAAGTCTTGAATTTTGTTATCAAGAAAGAACTAAGAAATTCATGTGACAGCTTCCTATTTCATGCTTAAAACTTTTATTACCTATTCTCACCATCCTACTTCTTTCAGAGGAAAGAATAAAAATAACTAGTTTTTAAAAACCCACTCATCAAATGAACATTTATTTTAAATTATGTCTTATCTATCAAATAGATCTTTCTCCCAAAACAGCTAAATTAAAAGTTTATACATTTGGAATAACCTTAAATATAAATGAACTTTAGAGTAAAATCAGGATTCCTTTTGTATGCACGGGCTCTGCGTTCTAACGTGGGTGAACCTATGCTCTGTGATTTACCTGGACGTCGTCAGCCCCTTTAGAGACAGGTACAGGTGGTCCAGCTCTGTGCCCAGTGCTCTGAGGGCCCCTCATGCTGTAACTGTGCCTTATTCCCTACATGTACCACTTATGCAGGAACTGTTTTCACGGTGAAAAGGAGAGAAACAATTCATGTCTACATGTAGGCACTGAAACTACTAGACGCAGATTCTCCCTTCTTCCCCCGCCAACTTCATTGAGGAATAACTGGCAGATCTAACTGCACACATTTCAAGTGTATGATGTGATGCTTGATATACACGTGCACTGAGAAATGATTACCAAGATCAAGATTACCTCACACAGTTAAACTCTTTTTTTGTCTGTGTCATGAAAGCACCTAAGATCTACTCTCAGCAAATCTCAAGTATACAATACGGTGTTATTAACTGCCGTTACCAAGCCGCACTTTAGATCCTCTGAACAGACTCCTCTTGGGACTGAAAGTTTGGACCTACATCTCCCCATTTCCCCCTCCCTCCGACCCAATTTCTCTTTCATCATAGAAGGGATGTCTAACACTCTGTTTTACAAGGAAGTTATAGAGTAAATCCCTCTCTTCTAACAACAGGAAACTGACTTACAAAACCGCTTAGAATGAGATTTAAAAAAAAGTAAAACAGCAAGTCAACTAGTTTCCCCTCTAGTACCTGAAGCAGTGAAGGCACACCCTTTCCTTGGCTTCCCGAAGTACATGGAGCCACGCTGCAATCGAATGTGTTATTTCCGCCTGAGTGTTTGACATCGGGGGCGACAGCTAAAAATGCACAATAAGGGCAAGGATGCAACAACTGCAAGATCATAACAAATTTAAAATACCGATTATACTCCAAATCCTCAAATCAAGAGCAAACATCCATCGTACAATTAATTTTTTTTTTTTTTTTTTTTTTGCGGTACGCAGGCCTCTCACTGTTGTGGCCTCTCCCGTTGCGGAGCACAGGCTCCGGACGCGCAGGCTCAGCGGCCATGGCTCGCGGGCCCAGCCGCTCCGCGGCACGTGGGATCTTCCCGGACCGGGGCACGAACCCGCGTCCCCTGCATCGGCAGGCGGACTCTCAACCACTGCGCCACCGGGGAAGCCCTGTACAATTAATTTTTAAAGGGGCATCATTGTAGTATAAATTGCCCATATTAACCAAAAAAAACTTGTTATTAATCATTAATACTATTTCTATCATGCAAAAGTTTGCTAACCCAAATTCCCTTCCCCCCCACCCCCCCACACACTTTTCTTCCATTTGAGTAGCTTTCTGAGAGCAGCTGATCTGTCTTAGATCAAATGAAGCCAAAGCATAAACAATAAAATGATTCTAAATCACTTTCCCTGCCAGGCTGCCCACTTCCTACTTCACTGGAAAGCAACAGAAAAAAACAAAAACAAAAACAAAACAAAAACTCAAAAAACAAACTCCACAGGGTCAGTGACATGGGTTTTGAATGGAAGGAGTCAGCGCTTCCCCAGAGTTGCTGGGCTGAGCCCTGCCTCACCATGGGGCGGGAGCTGGGAGAAAGCAGACGGGCCAACTTGGCAGCGACTCAACACACCCAGCATCTTTGCCCTGAGAATACAAAGCGACGCTAACCACCGTGGACCACGTAGTATATACCGGGTACTGAGTGCCATGCACATCCTTGGAATTCTTAAGATGACTACCTCCCTAATCGGCCCTTAATTTATAGATGAGAAAAACGAGACTCAAGAAAATGACCTTGCCAAGGTCATAGAGCATGTAGGCAGCTGGGGTGGGATTTAAAGTCAGCATCCTACATGACTTCAAAACTCCATCTACCCAGATGTCACTCATCCACGGCAGCCATGCAGAAAAGCTGGAACCCATGTGTGTGGGCTTCAGTCCAGCTTGGCAGGTTGTCACCTGCGTGGCCTTGGTATATTTACCTAGACTCTCTATGCCTCAGTTTTCTCCTGCTGAATAGCTTACAATGCTTTTTGCCACAAAGGGTTGTTAATGAGACCCTAAAGCTCACATGCCAGTGCCTATCACACAGTAAGCATTTGATAAACATTTCCTATTCCTATCAGCTACAGATGTTCTTTTATCCTCAGCACGTCCATGGGTGCTTCTGGGTGGGCATAAGCATTACAGACCCTATAAATTGGGTTTTGATTCGGGCAGAGATTAACACTGCTGTTTTTAATATGAGCACAGGCACTGCTACCCTCTGGCATGAAAAAATAAAACAATGTAATGCAAGTAATAAATTTTTAGGAACTATATCATTCAAGAAAAATTAATTTTTGTGAATTAAAAGATGTGAACTTCCCATACAGCATCCTTTATTCTTGTAACCAGAGATGACAAAACTTGTATGAATAGCTCCCCATGAAGAGACAGGTTCCAGAATATTTATAGGTTTCCCACAGGACATTATTCTACAGATTCTTGTGTTTGGAAGAACGTAGTCTGATGTCTAAATTTCCTTGACAATATTCCTTGCTCAGATTCAGACACCGCCATCCACTGGTACCTTGTTCTTTCCAAACCACGCTACCTACACAGCTCTGTCTATACAAACTTTCTTCCTCAGATTGAGCTTCAAGTGAAATATGCCAGCTTTCACTCCATCTCTTAATGTGACACTACAGGTTCGTGAATGTCCAGTTAATTTCGCAAGGGTATCTTTACAGAAACGCATTAGAGAGTGTTAGGAATGTAGAGACAGTTTAAGGCATATTAAAATCATGAACTGCAATGAGGCCATCTAGTTAACTAAACCATAATATTAATTAGCAAAGATGTGGTGGCTGATAGGATTTCATGGATTCCCATAGGGTAAACAGAGCCTGTTGACAAGAGTGTTGATTTCGAAGCAGATGAGGGTAGCGGAGTTAACCACGTACAACTCAGCCTTGGTCAACATCTGTGCCACGATCCAGTAAATAAAGACACAGAAATCATTATGAAACACTGGGATTCGGAACTGTATGTGCCAGGTGGCAGGATCGGATCCCAGGTGTCCTCAAGAAGCTAGAATGAAGGAGTGTTGATAACCGCATTAATTTTAAAAGGGGCAGATGACAAGTGCTTTACTTAGGTTCCCAAACCCCGACATACCAGGATAGCTAGCAGCAGCTGGGAGAGGGCAGGAGTGGTCGGGGGGCTGCTTGGGAAGCATGGGGTCCCTTGGGCAAGTGACAAAGTGTGACAGGAGCCATCAGCTGGTTGCAGGGAGGGGGCTTCTCGGCCTCGGGAAGAGGACGCTCAGCTGTCTTTAAACTGGGGGGTTGGCACAAAGAAAGAAGGCGTCATATGTGGTGTCGGAGGGCCAGAAGAAAGGTGAGGCGGGGACACAGATAATGTACTAATGACAAAATTTTTTTTTTAATTATTAGAGCTGCTGAAAAAGGTGGAACACAGATTGTTTCGGGTAGCGGTGAGCTCCCTGCCATTGGCAGAGTTCACGGACTTCATGCCCCGGGCAGCCCTCCCAGACCTGAGGCCCAAGCCGCCCAGGCTGCTGCTTCCTGTCGCGTGTCCCGCAAGTCCAGGACCCCAAGGACTCCGCGCTCTAAGAGGGCGGAAGCCACGATCCCCCTCCTGGGCCTCGCGCACCACAGCTGTGAGCAGGGTCACCGCAGTGCACAGCTGTGGGGGCTCTGAGACAATTTAGAAAGCAGACAGCAGGGGGGAGGGGAGGTCCTGTAGGCTCGGCTCTCTTGGGGGCCCGCCCACCGAACCCAGGGGAGCTGGCCAGATGGAATCAACAGCACTGTTTACACGGAACATCCTGGCTCGGAGGGGATGGGGCACACACGGCACAGCTGTGATTGGAGCCCTTCTCGACCGGCAGCCCGCGGTGCAGGGAGCAGGGCCTTCTCAAAGCACTTGACATAGTTAACATTAGCAAACAGGCCCGCGGCTGCTCGGTGAAGGCTTGTGATCTTCTAGTGCTTTCCTTTCTCGAGGAGCATGGGAGGGTGCTCAAGGCTCCGCTCAAGGAGCATGTACCCTGGGGAAGGGTTGGAGGTGCTGCAAGGCTGGCTAGCCGTGCACGCTGGCCACCGAGGCCACGATGAAAGCCCACTTCTTTTTGACAAACCTGGCTTGCACGGAGAGCTCCTAGACCCAGCAGCTCTCAGAAAAATTTTAAAAGAAAAGATTACAATCATAAGCGGCCCACCTTGTAACACAGGCAGACCCCAGAGATACTTCAGGTTCCGTTCCAGACCATGCAATAAAGCGAACATGGCAGTAAAGTAAGTCACGCAAGTTTTTTGGTTTCCCAGTGCAAATAAAAGTTATGTTTACACCACACTGTAGTCTAGTGGGTGTGCAATAGCATTATGTCTAAAAAATGTACATTAAATGTACTTAATTAAAGAGTACTTATTGGTAAAGATGTTACCCATCATCTTACAATGTAGGGTTGCCACAGATCTTCAATTTGTAAAAAACACAGGATCTCTGAAGTGCAATGAAACTAACTGCAATCAAACAAGGTCTGCCCGTATCTGTAAACACCGGTGCATTTAATGCATCAGTTCCATCTCTGAGATTTTAAACAAATCATTAGCCTGTTTTCTTCTATCAGAAACATCCCAGTTGGGACTTCCCTGGTAGCACAGTGGTTAAGAATCTGCCTGCCCAATGCAGGGGACACGGGTTCGATCCCTGGTCCGGGAAGATCCCACGTGCCGCAGAGCAACTAAGCCCACGCACCACAACTACTGAGCCCACGTGTCGCAACTACTGAAGCCCGTGCACCTAGAGCCTGTGCTCTGCAACAAGAGAAGCCACGGCAATGAGAAGCCCTCGCACCGCAACGAAGAGTAGCCCCTGCTCGCCACAACTAGAGAAAGCCCGCGTGGCAACGAAGACCCAGTGCAGCCGAAAATAAACAAATTTTTAAAAATGTACATATATATATACATTTTATGTTTCTTTTATATATATATAAAAGAAACATCCCAGTTATTGAGAATGGAGATCCTTCGCTTTTATTTTTTTTTAATTCCACATCTGTTCACAGAAGTTGGCAGAAGACACTGGGAGAAATTGTGAAATCTGTGCTTTCTCATGAATCAGACCCTGGGAGCGGGCACACAGAGCCGTCAGCAGAGGACGTCTCCCACCCTAGCATGCCTTGGTGCAGGCACAGCCTGGTGAGACTGCCCTCGGGGGACAGCCACAGCTGGTGACAGCGGGGCAACCCTCCAGAAGGTGGCGTTGGCAGCAGCAGGTCCTGCAGTGGCTGATCACAGCCCTCAAGGCTGCTAAGTGCAAAGTGTTATTTTCCTGCCTCGCGCCTGAATTCCTCCTGTGCCTCTGGGACCAAGTGTCCTGCTCAGCTATTCCAAGCAATTATTTCATCTTTTCATAGAAAGGAATGTTGCCCTCACCATCACACTGACTTCCAATTCTGAAAGTCAAATGGTGGTCTTTAATGCTTAAAAGAATGTAGCATTAAAAAAATATATAACCCATCCCACTGGCCCCAAACAAAAAAAGAGTCAAATGGGACCACCCTACCCTAGAACGGGCATCTGTTAGCTCATCTGAAATGTCTGTGTAACTGAGGAGATGTGGGGAAGTTTCACCACAATCTTCACAGCGTGCCGGGGATGGGATTGCGATCCACTGACTTCCAGAGAATAAATCAACAGAGGGATACAGAGGAAGCCACCTATGTGCACGTGAGCAGAACAGGTTGGAGAGAACACCGGGGTATTTCTCGAATGATTTCCATTTCCTCTTTGAGGCCACGGGACAGAGGAGTGAGAAGGGGAGAAGACAGGCACTTGAGAAGAGGCTGGAGGGCCGTGTGCTTTGGGGGCCTTTCTCGGGCCCTCTCACCCGCTCCGCCTGGAGACGGCAGCTCCTGGGGCAGCCACTGCTGCCTGGCACAGAAGACTGCGATTTCAAAGGAATCAAATCACTTAATAATTCGGCTCACAGACAACACCTCCACCCCTTTAATGGTTTATTTATTCACATATTATTTCAATACCTTGTTGAATCTTTTTATCAAGTGAGAAAACTGAAGTTTCAAATCACAGAAGGATGATAGCTTGGAGGGCCAGGTTTGCCTGCCCTTGTTTAAAATAGTTCAATTACCTGCCCCGGTCCGGGAAGATCCCACATGCCGCAGAGCAGCTGGGTCCGTGAGCCATGGCCTCAGGCTGAGCCTGCGTGTCCGGAGCCTGTGCTCCGCAACGGGAGTTGAATTCCTCCTGTGCCTCTGGGACCAAGTGTCCTGCTCAGCTATTCCAAGCAATTATTTCATCTTTTCATAGAAAGGAATGTTGCCCTCACCATCACACTGACTTCCAATTCTGAAAGTCAAATGGTGGTCTTTAATGCTTAAAAGAATGTAGCATTAAAAAAATATATAACCCATCCCACTGGCCCCAAACAAAAAAAGAGTCAAATGGGACCACCCTACCCTAGAACGGGCATCTGTTAGCTCATCTGAAATGTCTGTGTAACTGAGGAGATGTGGGGAAGTTTCACCACAATCTTCACAGCGTGCCGGGGATGGGATTGCGATCCACTGACTTCCAGAGAATAAATCAACAGAGGGATACAGAGGAAGCCACCTATGTGCACGTGAGCAGAACAGGTTGGAGAGAACACCGGGGTATTTCTCGAATGATTTCCATTTCCTCTTTGAGGCCACGGGACAGAGGAGTGAGAAGGGGAGAAGACAGGCACTTGAGAAGAGGCTGGAGGGCCGTGTGCTTTGGGGGCCTTTCTCGGGCCCTCTCACCCGCTCCGCCTGGAGACGGCAGCTCCTGGGGCAGCCACTGCTGCCTGGCACAGAAGACTGCGATTTCAAAGGAATCAAATCACTTAATAATTCGGCTCACAGACAACACCTCCACCCCTTTAATGGTTTATTTATTCACATATTATTTCAATACCTTGTTGAATCTTTTTATCAAGTGAGAAAACTGAAGTTTCAAATCACAGAAGGATGATAGCTTGGAGGGCCAGGTTTGCCTGCCCTTGTTTAAAATAGTTCAATTACCTGCCCCGGTCCGGGAAGATCCCACATGCCGCAGAGCAGCTGGGTCCGTGAGCCATGGCCTCAGGCTGAGCCTGCGTGTCCGGAGCCTGTGCTCCGCAACGGGAGAGGCCACGGCAGTGAGAGGCCCGTGTACCGCAAAAAAAAAATTAAAAAGTTCAATTATTTCATTTCTATATTTTTGGAGGAACATGTTCTTTGAAGCATGACTGGCTTAAAGATAAGCAAACAGGAAAAAAAAGACAGAACCGATGATCTTCACACGGTATTTGTATTTTCAGAATTCTTTCTACGCATACCGGGTAGGTAGGGAATTTATTTATAAAAATGGGACTCTACTACACATAAGTTTTCACTTGCCTTTTTTCATTTAATAGACTGCCAAGTATTTTATTTTAATAAATATTTATCTACAAAATACTTTTTACTGGCAGAGAAGTATTTCATCATATAGAGTCAAGTTACATATGTAACGGGTCCTCCACTGTTGGAGCCCATGCATGTTTTCAGGTCTGCCACCGCGCTCGCAGTAGGTGAACAGGAGTGCTCCCTCCCCTGGTCCCAGCCAGGTTATTCAAAGAAACACAGGCTGTTTAGGTGTGGGAAAAAAAAAAAAAAATCAATGAGCTTTCCATTTCTAATAAGGTATCTACACCCTCGTTTTTTAAAGTAAAGGGGATTCTTTGTTTCAGCAACTACACCATCAAGGCATAGGGCGGCTCTGGGGTCTATCCTGGAAGAAACGCCAATTTTAAATACATTACAGTAGTTATTACTGTGTGGCATGATTTGAGAATATTTTCTCATCACATTTTTAATTATTTTCAAGCTTTCTATAAAAATTTATCCTTTTCTATTTAGGAGAAATAATAGAATCAATACCATTTTTGAAGTCTGAGGCAAGATCAAGAGTACGGAAAGGTATAGGGCTAAAAAAATTTTTTGAGGTGCTCAAATACATCACTTCCTTTTTCTTCACAAATGGGATTGTCCTATGGATGTTGTGGGCAAAGTACAGACTCCATCTTGGCCATCACTCACCAGACACACTGTGATCTACTGCAATCCGTTTCCTGCTGGGCAGTATCCCCCAGGTGGCCCCAGAGGTGGACACAGGGTTTGTGGGCCCTGAGACTTAGGCATATAAAATTAGGTACAGAGTGCAAGTGAATACTTGGAATGAAAAATCACAAGATGTTTTCCTTATGCAAATTTCATAAAACATAAGGCCCTGCCAGCATACTGCTAGGACCACCCAGGGCCTTGGAAGGAGCTTCAGTTTCTTTAGCTTTGCAGTAAATTCCCTCTGGGTGATTTACTTATCCATTTGTTCTTTGATGGATATTTGGGCTGGTCAGTTTTATCTTGTTTTGTTGTGTTATTAAAACAATATTGGGTGGGAGGTGTGAGAGGGAGCTTTGTCAGCTGAGGTCATTCTCACAGTGGCCGTGCTGCCTTCCTTCCCCGGTGGATCTGAGAGCCCTCAGGCCATCAGGAAAGGAGCAAGGAGCCTCCCGTTCTGCATTCCAGGAAAGTGGCTCAAGCCCCCTCGGGAGATTCTGGCTCTGTAGATCTGGGCGGCACACAGAAATCTGCGTTTTGACAAACGTCCTCAGGAGTTTCTTTGCATGCTAACGTTCTAGAACCAGTTATTCAAGCTCCAGAAAGAGCACAGGCTCGGCCTTGGGAAAGTCACACTCTCTCTTGCTTCCCTTTCTTTATCGGGCAAAGGAGGATGATAATATGCATCTGGAGGGTTGGTGAGGGGCTGTGGTAATGAATTCACATTACATTCATTCCATTCCATTAGCTCCATTGCACAAGCCTGGCACAGGGCAGCTTTTTTTTTTTTTTTTTGCGGTACGCGAGCCTCTCACTGTTGTGGCCTCTCCCGTTGCGGAGCACAGGCTCCGGACGCGCAGGCTCAGTGGCCATGGCTCACGGGCCCAGCCACTCGGCGGCATGTGGGATCTTCCCGGACCGGGGCACGAACCCGTGTCCCCTGCATCGGCAGGCGGACGCTCAACCACTGCGCCACCAGGGAAGCCCCCATTTTTTTTTTTTTTAAAACCAGAGAACAGGCAGACCTTGGAGGTATTTTGGGTTTGGTTCCAGACCACTGCAATACAGTGAAAATCGAAATAAAGCGAGT
The DNA here is from genome assembly GCF_003031525.2 of Neophocaena asiaeorientalis asiaeorientalis. NCBI lineage: Eukaryota > Metazoa > Chordata > Mammalia > Artiodactyla > Phocoenidae > Neophocaena > Neophocaena asiaeorientalis. The sequence goes on along the minus strand of NW_020175105.1, from coordinate 5,873,246 downwards.
CACACAGATTTTTTTTGGTTGCCCAGTGCATATAAAGGTTATGTTTACACTATACCATAATCTTTTAAGTGTTCAATAACGTTATGCCTAAAAGAGCAAGGCACATACCCTAATTTAAAAATACTTTATTGCTAAAAAATGCTAACCATCATCTGAGCCTGAGATCTTTTTGCAATAATAGCATCAAAGGTCACTAATCACAGATCACTATAACAAATATAACAATGATAAAGTCTGAAATATTGCAAGAATTACCAGGAGTGACGGAGAGACACAGAGTCAGCAAATGCTGTTGGAAAAATGGCACCGAAAGACCTGTTTGATGTGGGGTTGCCACAAACCTTAAATTTGTAAAAAAAAAAAAAAAAAAAATGCAGTTTAGGCTTCGAGATTTCTGAGGTGAAACAGCTCCAATGCCATGGGGGTAGGTAGGAAAGGTGATTTGGAGGTGCAGATCTCTGGGGTTCTGAATGTCATCCTCAAGGGCACTGAGTGATCAACCTCAAGGATGAGGAAGTGGGTACCTAAGATATTGTCCCACTGAGAGCAGCTGAGAGGTCTGAGGTGCCTCTTCGCACCCCTCTTTGCACCTCGGTACCCGAAATATGAGTTACGGTGCAGCGACCGCGGAGCCCTTCAGAGGAGAGCCAGAGCAAGTGGTCAGTGAATAGGTTCAAGATTTAATGTGGGCCTGGGCGGCACAGATGTGGGAGGGCCCGCGTTAGCAGTCGGAGCAGGAGAGGGAGAGACGACAGGCAGCTGGGGGGCACGGACTAGGGGATGCGTACGGAGCAGGTTAACGCCCCCGCCAGCAGCACCTGTTAGCATGTAAATGTCACACATGAAGAACGTGAGCCCCAAAGGTAAGGTTCAGGTCGACAACAAGCGGGGGAGTCAAGAATAAGGCTGGTCACGGTACCAAGAGGTGTAGTCAATCCACTGAGCACCTGAACCAACCAGGGAGACGAACGGGCTGTGCCTGCTTCGTGCCTGAGCGCCCAACAAGCGGCAAACACTCAGCAGGCCCCTGAGAGAAACCTGCGGAATAAATGAGCGGGTGAACGGATCCTTCAGTAGCCATCACTGATGGTGCCTCAGGGTGTGCTGACGCGTTTGCTTAACCCAGCGTGACTGTAAGCCGTTCAGAAACGGAACGGCTGCGCAGTAATCAGACAGCTGCAATCAATAAGGAGAAACTTACTGATGCACAAATTCACCCTTCCATACTTGCTGGGGAGACAAATTCCGTCCCCCGTGATCTTCTAGAAAGGAGTCATAGGTGAATTCTGATCGACAGAGCCAGCACTGCTATGAAATAGAACCCAAAGTTGCCAAACCTAGAAGACACAGGTGGGAAGCCTGCATTTACAAACAAGGAAATTAAAGGGAAAGAACTTATTGACCAAATCATTGGGTCAGATATTCAGTAAGTCACGGTAAGGCTTTTAAACAATATTATTTGCAAATCAATCATTCTGGGGGAGCACGGGTGTCTGAAAGCCCTTCAGATGATTCCAGTGAACAGCCAGCCTTGAGAACCACTCGGCTGAGGGTTGCTGAGGGTCCGCTGCCTGAACCCGGACTGCCTTCCACTTGGCTGCACGGAAGTAGCTGATGTGTGCGCTCCCAGCTGCCGGATATTACGTGGGCCCAGGATTTAAACAAGGGTGCCTGGGTGTGCATGTGGATTCTAATTGTGAGGATAGAGGCAATGAGTAATTATTTTGTTTTCACAATGCCCTGCTGTCAACCTAGCCTTCGGTGCCCTTGTCACCGTTCTTTTTGACTTTTGCTTCCCACAGACATTGCTGTGTTTCAGGACTAAGAGTGGAAAAAAAGACATTAAACAATAATTGAGTATGTGTACACTGTGAGTGAGGGCAACTTTCATGGAGAAAAGGCTTAGGCGGAGCCCGGGATTCACTTCCGTGCTTTCTCACTTCAAACGGAGTCTCCATTTCTCCCTCTATAAAAAGGAGAGACTGAGCGTTACTTTCTCCTCCTTAACTAGGTGCTATCACCTTACCTCTGTGTGTGTGTGTGCGTGTGTGTGTGTGTGTGCCCGCACATGCCTGTGGGACCCTGTGGTCGCTGCACAAATTGGGAAGCTGCCCTGCACTCGGGCCAGTGCGCTGTGCGGGGTGATCACCGCCAGGTGGCCGCTGCACCAGCCGGGAGACCGGAGGGGACAAGGCAGTGATGCCACCCTCGTTCCCCTCCTCTAGGGCGCAGGAAATTGAGTCTAGGAAGGTGAAGTGATCTGACCTTTTGAATTTTGCATGACGGAGGGAAAAGTGGATACCAGACAAGACCAGAGACAGCGTGTGCCCATGGCTGGTGGGGTCAGCGCAGGAGGGCAACGAGCGCCACAAAGGGTGCAGAGTCAGGAACAGACAGTCAAGAGCGGGCCCCTGGCTGCGCCCCGGGAACCCACGCTGTGTCTGTACCACCGTCTCTTTAGGAGACCAGGCTCTCCCAGCTCCCTGCCGCACCCTGACTTTTCATCCAGGAAACGGTGGTAGGGGCTCCCGGCAGACCTGCTGGTGAGGGCTTGCCTGCCAGGATATCTGCTCTGTGGGGGACACAGTGGAACGTCAGTGATTTCAAGCAGAGGATCAGAAGGCAGAGCGAGTGAGAAGGGCCACTGTGAGGCCTAAACAAGATGTTTTCTCAAAAGTGGTGATGGCTCCGTATGTGCCACCAGGAACTGAAAAACAATATGTTCAGTTCCACAAGGTGACAGAATTCTAAGGCTCCTCTATAGATTTTACTGAATCATAAGCAAGAGAAAATACAAACTTGAGTTTTAAAATACCATTTTCTCCTTTCCCTGTGAAATCTATCCCTTACCAACATAAAGAGTGGATGTAGCCCCAGGATCACCCTGTGTTCACCACTGACTTTCCTGTTTTAGCTGGAGGCGGCTCTAAGTTTCCAAGGTGATGAATTCCTTCCCCCAGCATTTCCCAAGGGAATGCACCCTCGAGGGCACAGCGATGGGCTGGAGAGACCATGCCCTTAGTGCCACAAGCCTGGGCACCAGGAGTTACAAAAGAATAAGAGGATCAAGCAGTATCCTCAGGGAAATGACCACCTTTTGGTACACATTTGCAAGGCATTTCAACTGGAAAAGGATAAAGGACGATTCAGAATTATTGGGACACTGAGCCTTAATTTGAAGAAAGGGGATTGAAAGAACCATTGAAGGAGGAGGCCCAGAGCCCCCTCTCCAAGTCCCTAAAAGCCTTCAGAGCAACTTCCCAAGTCTGGATGTCCCCACAGAACTCTGTTTCTTTTGCTCAACTGAAGTCAGAGTCATGAATTTGCATTACTATGAGTCATGGTTTTGAATGATCCAAAAACGCCTTTGCTAAATTGCTGGGACCTTTCTAATATTTCAAGGATAACTACGTATCTGCTAAAAAGCAGAGTCTGTCTGGATTCTGCAAAATAAACGCCCGTGAACATGTGGTGCTGAGCAATTATGATGGCCAGAAACAACCTAAAAGCACTATGCGTTCCTTCTTTTACCCTCTTCCCAAACCAATCTGAGGTAGCTGCATGGACACAAAGTCTTAGAGTATCTAGCATTAGTGAGAGATGAAGTTAGAAAGAAAATTGTTAGAATGCTCTGGAGTAGCTTCCTCTTCCTATTTTCATTATGGACTCTTAGTAGAAAACTATGACCTAGATGTTGGTCACCGACTTAAGGAGTCTCCAAGCACTGCTCTATTGACTGCCCCCAAAGTAGATGCTTGAAAACCTCTCTCTGACTGGACCTCCTGATGTGACAGGCTAGCCTGTCCTGTACGATCATCTGGACAGTAGGAGGGCCACGTCCACGAGGCCTTTTTGCCATGCTCAGGAAGAGCCCTAGGCAAACCTCCCAGAATTGGTGCTGGCACAAGGCAGCTGCCTCTCATGACCGACCAAGAGCTCTCTCTCCCGAGGATGCAGTGCTGGATGCTGGGTTAGGACAATTCATTCTTCTCCTCACCAGTCAATGGAAACTCGCTTCTAAGGTTAACTTCCAAACGAAAAATGTTATCGCCAGATGTCATCCTGTCAAGCAGCCCCTCTTGAAGACAAACTTTCCTTTGTAATGGGGAAAACATACAAGCCTATGCAATGCATTGCATCTGTACAATAGTTTCATTTTTTTATATGTTATGCGCATCTCACACTGGCTGTGCTGTAAGTTCTTGGTGGATGCGCTTCCTGTCCTGGTTCTGCCATCATCTGCGATACAGCTGACGTTTTATGAAGACAACTGCTCTGTGTCCGTCGGCACCTCCCGTGCTTCCTTGGCCACTCCCTGGGCCACCAGGAACAGTCACAGCGTGACCGAGAAGACCAACACCGCCGCCAGGAGCGGACTGGACTCAAACGTTGAGCCTTAAACCACACCACCTAAGAGAAACTTAGGTTGATCCTTGGATAACAGATGCAAAAACTCTCCTATGTTTGAAAGAAAAGAACTTTAAAAACAAAACCCCAGTCTCCAGAGAAAGTTTCCATCAAAATTAGAGTAGATATAAATACAGTTTCCTCCTTGAAAAAAATCATTTTTTCATTATTGATTGTCCACAGATATAAGCAGAAATTCCTGTTTCCAGAAGAGAAACTTGTGTAATACCATGAACAGACGAGGAAAAGTAGTGCAGAGATGCTGCTCAATCAGGGTGAGAAATGCTCTTGTTTCTGTTAATCATTAACTAGGACTAAAACCTGAAAATGAGCCGTGGAAAGAGAATATGGATGTGGCTACTACAGTCATCTGTGGGATTTATTGCTAACTGTAAACTACAGTTTTTGGTTATGAATTGGCCAAGCTAGGGATTCCAAAACTAAGTGGAGTAAAAAATGACCCATACAACCACCAACACAAAGGCGATTTCATTTAAAAAGCCTGGACACATGACCTCTATAATTTCAAACATGGAAAGTAGAACTAAAAGGGTAGAAGGTAAATCTGTTCTCACAGGACACGACCAACAGAAGTGCCCTGAAGGCTTGCCCATTGTGAGGAGCTGACAGGCACGCACGCTGGAGGGGACCCCTGGGGCCCTCTAGCTCATCTTCTTTTTCCGAGATGTCAGTTGAGGAAATTAAGACACACATAAGGTAAATAATTTTTCCAAGTCCCATTTTAGTTTGGATTCTTTTGACTAAAATTAAAACATGTGAAAATGTTGGGCAGGTTAGAAAGATGGGACACATAAAAGTAACCAATTAAGGGACTTCCCTGGCGGCACAGTGATTAAGAACCCAATGCAGGGGACACGGGTTCGAGCCCTGGTCCGGGAAGATCCCACATGCCACGGAGCAACTAAGTCCGTGAGCCACAACTACTGAGCCTGTGCTCTAGAGCCCGTGAGCCACAACTACTGAGCCTGCGTGCCACAACTACTGAAGCCCATGAGCCTAGCGCCTGTGCTCCGCAACAAGAAAAGCCACCATCTCGCAACTCGCCGCAACTAGAGAAAGCCCGTGTGCAGCAATGAAGGCCCAACGCAGCCAATTAAGTGAACTTTGTCCATTACAGGTTTTCACATAGGTGTGCAGGCTGGACTCAGTCCTCTAACTGGTTATTTGTAGAAATGCTAGCAATAGAAGCCCTCCAAATTCCTAATCTCTGATCCCTCTCTACACTGACAGATCTTTAGCGACATCATCAAAACCACATTTATTATCTGCAAATTGCTGGAGATGCACCACCAGCTGGCCCTGCCCGGTGGCTGATGCCAGGGCAGGCAGCTGTAATTAGCCTGGCACAGGGATGACGTGACCTGCTCGTCACTGTGCCTGGTGACATTTGCTAGGACAGCTTGTTGTGAACCGGTGAAAAAGGTATATAAACTGGATTCCATAAACGTATTCCACATGATATACAATTTGAACACTTTCTTCAGAACCAATTATACAGTCATAAATATAGAAAAAAACAGCAGTCCTCGGGGATGAAAAACGGGATCATTTACGTGCTGCAATCGCGGGCGTAGGTGAAATGTGAGTGTGCCGGGCTCTCGGGCTGGCCTGGATTTGCAAGTGCCCCCGACTGTACGGTTGCAAGGACACCGGAGCCTCCGCGGGGCACGCTGCACCCCAGGGCTGCAGTGAGGTTGCGCCGATGCTCTTGATGCAGACCTTGTTGCAGCAATTAAGGTGACTGCTCCACGACAGGGAGCACCTAATCTCGGCCTCCGGGGCATTTCCTGGCCTCCTCAAATAAATCTGCAGAACTCAGCATCTACTGGAATTGTCAGGCCAAATGCAAAGTGAAGCAAGGGACAGTTTACGATATTTCACCCACAATACTGTGTTTCAGGCCATTCTGTTCCCAGCACAGCAGGAATCATGGGCACAGTGGGAGAACAGAGGCAGCTTAGTCATTAAGGGTGTGTGTTGTACACGTTGTTTCGCCAAACTTCAGTCATGGGTGTGCACACCAAGTTAGGACTGGGTCTTGTCACCTGTGTACAGCTCTGCAGAAGGCCGAGGGACCTTGTCTAAGGCAAGCTCTGATAGAGTTGCCACCACTCAGGGCCACATTTAGGACACAGTCCGGGCTCTTTGGACCAACAGCTTGAGCATTCCTTGAACTGTTTCCACTCTTCTTGGGATGACATAAAATTCGCGGTTTTAGGGATGCATAATGAAGGATGGTGTGGTGAAATGACATTATTTCTTGGTGTGACGTGACTGGCTTTAAACTTTTTCAGAAATGAAAGGATAGATGGTGAAATAATCTTGATGATTTGGGGCTCTGGATATGTATTACAACTTCTGGGTATAATGGAAATTTTTAAAACTATTGAAAAATCCACTGAATGGTCCTTACCTCCTAGCTCTCTTCTGGAAAACCCCTTCCTGTGTGCAGAGAAAAACTGTGTAAACATGTTCACTACAGCCCTCACTGTTCTGGCTAACAAATCCAAAGCAATCTAAATGCCCACCAGCAGCGGCAGGCCACCCTGAGGACGAGGGACAATTACACAGATGAGGCTGTTTCATACAGATTGCAATTTGGAAAGCTCTCAGTTAAAATGAAGTTTAAAAAAAAAAAAGAGCAAGTAGCAAAACAATTTGCATCATACAAACTCATTGCGTAAAACTATAAACCAAACCTAAAGTATTTTTATCTGTGCATACGTTTGTATGTAGAATACAGAGAACAACTTCTGGAAGGCACCTCCCAAACTCTGGCCAGTGGAAGTGGGATCTGGGAGGTGGAGAGCAAGACCCCCTCTATTCTCTGACTTTCTGCGACCACTGAACTTGTTACAAGGAGGAGGCGTTTTTGTATCAAGGAATTAAAATACAGCCAAACAAATAAACAAATGGAGACAGATAAGAATGGTGGAGGGAGGGAAGACGAAGGATGATGGAGTGCAGGAAGGGCACACTGGCAAACCTCCGGAGCTTGCTGTCTTCACATTCAAAGGGACGGGAGTGAGGTGGGCAGAGGCCTTTCATTCCAGAAAGAAAACAGTGTCAGTGTTCAAAAAAAAAAAATGGGGCTGATAACAGGGCTGTGCCCCATTAGCAGAATGATGGAGGCTTTCATCAGGGCTGAGAGGGAAGGTGACTGCCCTTGGTAATCACAGGAGCTGGATGACTGTGGAGGTCGCCCAGGTGCGCCCCTGTAATTTGTATTGTAATGACCTTAACCAAGGTGCCCTTAACTCAAGATGCCTGGCAGTTGACTTTTAAATTACTCTAAAATCACCCCTGTAATTTGAACAACCACAAGTGTGGCCAGGTCCAGGGAGAGTGCACATACTCAGGGCACACTGGTCGAGAAGTTAAATGTTCTTGAAGGCACCTGTGTTCTGACTCACGAAGACGTCCTAGGAACATTGCTGGCATCTGTTTTGCAGTTTTACAGACTGGATTTCAGGTTCTTTCACGGGGTCCTTTGTGCCAAGGGGGTCTGCCCTGATGGACCCCACCTTCAGAGCAGGGCAGGGGAAGGTGAGTGCAGAGTCTGAAACCAGGTTTTCTTCTCCGCGGAGGTGGCCATCTCATTCCCTTCTCGGTACCTCGGGCTTTGTGGGGCTGTTCATCCAGACGGGAGAGGAACGGGCACCGAGCAGGTGTGGCAGATGTCAAGCATGTGGGAGCGGGTGCACTTTTACTCCCTGCGTTATGCCAGGATCTGAGGAAGGAGATCCCTGTTTCCATGTATCACCTCCCCCGTGGGCCCATCTCGAGCAGCTAGGGACATACACACCCAGAGTTACTACTGTGGGTTCCTTTCCGCGGCCAGTGCTGCACCGAGGGAGGAGTGCCGTTGGGAGGGGCGGCTGCACACCAGGTGCTGGAATGTTCCCCGCTCACCTGCATGGGTTCCTGTAAGCCTTGACTCATGGCCAGGCCTTCCCACATCCTGGGTGAGAGCACGGCCCACGGGGCTGGGTCTCAGCTGGGGGCGTGGGTGCTCACGCACTGATGAACCCGAAAGGGGAGCTTCCAACTTGTCCCGAAAGCACAAAGCGCAGGTAAGAAAAGGCTGCTCTCTTAATCCTCCTTCAAAGTCAGTTCTTGTCATTCACGCTCCGAATAAAAATAAAAAATCTTTGGTGCCAATAAGACGCATTTTGCCACACATCTGAAATGTTTCACGTGCTTCAGGCGCAAACCACCTTTTGTTAAAGCGTGCGCTCTGCCTCTTTCGGGTGCCGAGAATAAGGCTTAGAGTGAGCGTTCCGGAGACCCACCGTCCCCTCCCTCCGCAGGCCTAGGAATACGCAGTTTTAGAAGTGCCACAGCTCGCGTTGATCGACTCTCTAAGGAATGACGGGTTAAATAAGGGGGTTGTGAGCACAATGTTCAGAGCACGAAGTAGGGTTAGCCTGGAGCGTGCTGCTGGGCAGTAGGGCGTCCGGGTGCCGGTGGTCCGTGTCAACAGCACACTTGCGGCAGCGGGGGAAATAGTTTTCCTTGTTTCAAGTGGGCAGTGGAAGTAGTGAAAGCCTAAGTAAACTCTGGCCATTAGATAATGGGCCATTATAACTCTGGACAACTTCCTGAATGGCTCTAAAAAATGAGTTTCTCATTTCCTGCCCGGAGAAAAGAGAAATATTAGGACAGCATTGTGTGTACACAGAACGCGAGTCTGCAGCGCGGCACGGACGGAGGCGGGCAGAGGGGACGGAGTCGGGGGAGACTGGGGTCGACTCACGGCTTAGAAGGGGAGACAGAAAGGAAGGCAAGACTTCAGTTCTCTCATGGGCCATCAACCCCCCCCGGCTCACAGCCCCCCACATCCCCTGCTCTGCCCGCCTCCCAGCGGCTGCCGCCTCCCCACCCCCACCCCCGGGCTGTGCGGGCCTCTAGGCCTCCCGGCAGGAGCAGAGGCCAGTGGCCCCTGTGCCGCGGAGGCTGGCCCCGGGCACTGCAAGCTGCACGGCTGTCCGGTGGGCCAGGCAGGGGCTCCTCGGAATTAACTAGGCAGAGACGGGGAGAGAGGTGGAAGCATAAAGAAAAAAAGTCTCCCTGCAGCTCATATTAAAACAGAAAATTCTGCTATAGTTGGTTTTGTTCCAAGACGCTGCCAGGAAAGAACTGGCTCACAGAGAAGCCGTAGTTTCACTTTTCCCATGCTCTGGTGATACGTCTTTCCAGCGCTCTTTCTTCCTCCACGGGAGCCAAATAATCTCACTTTTCTGCATTACCACAGACCGTCATTTTTTGGGGGTAAATCTTACAACCTGTAATGACTGGTTTTAAGACATTCAGAACGTTCTGAGTTGGAAGCCCTGGCTGTGTGAACGACAGCAAGTTATTCAGTCTCTGAGCTTCAATTTCCTCACCTGTGAAGTGGAGACACTGAAGCAGGAAAACTGTGAGGCAATATAGATATTGGATAACTCATAATAATTACCCAGCACAGGGCCTGGTACCTGGTAAACAGCAGCTACTATAATACTATCAATACTGCTTTTAAACTATGTGTGAGACGCACAAGGAGTTAGCAGTGGAAGAGGGTCGCCTTCCCCAGGGGCAGGGGGCACGTCCCTACGGAGCCCTGCACGTTGTCAGACTCAGGGTAGCACGTTCAGTGGACAAAACATGGAGCCCAAAACACGTGAGCTTGGCCATCGCATCTGCCACTGTGTCACCGGGGGCCCCTGTGAGAATCAAGGACACGCTGGGTAAAGAACCCAGCACCGTGCCAGGAGACACAGGGACCCTGGGTGTCAATTCTTCTCCCTGCCTGATACTTAGCAGATCACATTTAGCAGAATTTCACCACACTGTTGACGTTATGGTATGTGGTTAAAATGAAAATTCTACATGTTCAAGGATTCTTGTCTAGTTATTTCAGAAGTAATTTTCAGAAAGTAGAAGTGTTTATAAAGCACCAACTATATACTATATTCTTTCTGTGTTGCTCTATTAAGTTTTCACGGACTCCTTCAGAGACAGAATCATCCCCATTTTATAGGAAAGAAAATGGCTCAGTGCGACAGAGCAGATGCCTACGGGTCCAGGAGCACACAGTGACCTGGGACCTGAAACCAGAGCCCACCTGACCCCAGGGCCCACCAGCTTTCCATTCCGCCACGCCATCCCATGGAAAAGCAGACACACGCAGAAAACTTAAAGAAGATGGAAATGACACTGAGTTTTTGCAATATTAAAAGAATTTGCATGAATGCAGTGGAAAGGGGCAACTGAATGCCAACTCTGATGCCTCAGGTAAGACATACCTGCAGCAATTCTTCAAGGTGGTATGTATTCTTTATATGATTAAATACGGAATACCTGTGTGGATGTGTTCTATTCTAGGCAGCTGACTACTGTCCACTTAGGCACCGGAAACTTCTCAAGGCTTCTGGTGTCCTGATTTTCTGGTGCTAGTTGACCCTTTGAGGGTCTAGAGAAATGAAGGGGAGGACACACCCTCCTTGGACTGGAGCATGCGCTTCAGTAGATCATTCCGATGGAAATGGGCCTTTGCCACTGTTACTTCCCTATTTCCTGAGTGTCCACAATATGTGTGATTGCTGAAGGCTACGGCCTGGAATTCAGACAAGCAACTGAACTGGGGAGCCGGGAAGGAATGTGGCAGGCGAGTGCTGCGCTGGGATGGATGTTTCCAGATGTCTCATCGTGCCTTTCCAAAGGCCAAAAGCCAGTATGTCAAATTCCTCTTCCCAATAATAGCCCTTCAAATATTTGAAGATAACTCTTATATCCTCCCTTAGTTTTCTCCCAAACAAGCAGTCCAGGCCATCTTCATCTGTCCTTGTGACTTTTCCGAGTGCCTTCCCCGCCCTTTGGCCCATTTCAATTTGCAAACGTCCCTCCCAAGTGCAGCCCTGGAACTGAGCACTTCCAATCAATACAAGCTTATCCAGTTTTATGTCCCTTGCTATTCCTTAATACAACTTGATCCAAATGCATGCTGGATATCACTCCTGTGAGTAGGTTTTAAGTCAGAGGCAAAGGGATCTTGCAGATGTCATTAAGGTCCCAGATCAAAAGGGAGAGGATCTATGTGGGCCTGACCTGATCAGGTGACAGCTCTTAACAAATGCCTCTCCTGGCAGAGACACTGCGGTCATGAAGAAGCAAACAGTCCTGCTGTGAATGGGCAGGCAGCTGCTAGGGTCCAAGGGCCTCAGTCCTACAACCTCCAGGAAGTGGATTCTGCCAACAACCAGGATGAGCATGGAGGAGGGCTGGATAACAGCACTGTGAGCCCCTGAGAACCCAGGCACCAAACAGGGTGACGGTGCGTGTGTATTGTTTTAAGCCACAGCACTTGCAGTAATTTGTTACAACATCCCAGGTAGGGCTGTTATTTCCTTATGGTAAACTAAGCCTCACCTTCAATGGGTGCATCTGTGAAGCCGGCTTTCCTCCATCCTGTGTCTTTGCAGCTGGCTCTGTCTTGACCTTGCTGTGGATGAATTCCCTAATTCTGTTCCGTTCATTGTGGTTCGTGTTTTAGGGTCCTGATCTTGCCAACCTGTATATTCGAATCCCTCATCATTTCTTGTATTAGAAAAACCTGGGTACTTACTGAACCTGGACAATCATTCCCAACATGTCGCCTACTGACTCGTGTGAGTAATATACAGAGACAGTGGATTTCATTTCACCAAAGACTTCACAGTATACTTAACTAATGGCTGTCTGCATTATAGTTCATATTTATTTATTTTTTAATTTGTTACTGAAGTATACTTGATTTACAATATTGCGTTACTTTCAGGTGTAGAGCAAAGTGATTCAGTAATATATATATATATGTATATATCTATATTTGTTTTTTTATTCTTTTCCATTACAGTTTATTACAAGTTATTGAATATGGTTCTCTGTGCTATACAGTAAATCCTTGTTGTTTATCTATTTTACATATGGTAGTGTGCCTCTGTTAATCCCACACTCCCAATTTATCCCTCCCCTCTTCTCCTTTGGTAACCATAATTTTGTTTTCTGTGTCTATGTTTCTGTTTTGTAAATAAGTTCATTTGTACTATTTTTAAGATTCCACATACACAGGTATCATATGATATTTGTCTTTCTCTGTCTGACTTACTTTACTTAGTATGATAATCTCATTTGTTGCTGCAAATGGCATTATTTCACTCTTTTTATGGTTGAATAATATTCCACTGTGTGTGTATATATATACACATATATGTATATATATACACACCACATCATCTTCTTTATCCATTCATCTGTTGATGGACACTTAGATTGCTTCCATGTGTTGGCTGTTGTAAACAGCGCTGCTATGAACATTGGGGTGCGTGTACCTTTTCAAATTAGTTTTCATCTTTTCTGGATATATGCTCAGGAGTGGGATTGCTGGATCATACGGTAACTCTACTTTTAGTTTTTTGAGGACCCTCCATACCGTTCTCCATAGTGGCTGCGCCAATTTACATTCCCACCAGCAGCATAGGAGGGTTCCCTTCTTTTCACGCTCTCTCCAGCATTTATTATTTGTAGACTTTTTGATATGGCCATTCTGACCAGTATGAGGTGATACCTCATTGTAGATTTTGATTTGCATTTCTCTAATAATTAACAATGCTGAGTATCTTTTTATGTGCCTATTGGCTATCGGTATATTTTCTTTGGAGAAGTGTCTATTTAGGTCTTTTTCCCATTTTATGATTGGGTTGTTTGTTTTTTTGTTATTGAGTTGTATGAGCTATTTGTATATTTTGGAAATTAAGCCCCTGTCAGTCACATTGTTTGCAAATATCTTCTCCCGTTCTGAAGGCTGTCTTTTTGTTTTGTTTATGGTTTCCTTTGCTGTGCAAAAGCTGGTAAGTCTGATTAGGTCCCATTTGTTTATTTTTACTTTTATTTCTATTGCCGTGGGAGACTAAGAAAACACTGATAAGATTATTTAAGAGAATGTCTTACCTATGTTCTCTTCTAAGAGTTTTACGGTGGCATGTCTTATATTTAAGTCTTTAAGCCATTTTGAATTTATTTTTGTGTATGGTGTGAGGGTGTGTTCTAACGTCATTGATTTACATGCAGCTGTCCAGCTTTCCCAACACCACTTGCTGAAGAGACTGTCTTTTCTCCATTGTATATTCTTGCCTCCTTTGTCGAAAATTAGTTGACCGTAGGTGTATGGGTTTATTTCTGGGCTCTCTATTCTGTTCCATTGATCCATATGTCTGTTTCTGTGCCAATACCATGCCATTTTGATCACTGTAGCTCTGTAGTATTGTCTGAAGTCCAGGAGGGTTATGCCTCCTGCTTTGTTCATTTTCCTCAGGATTGCTTTTGCAATTCTGGGTCTTTTGTTGTTCCATAGACATTTTAGAATTATTTATTCTAGTTCTGTGATAAATATCATGGATAATTTGATGGGGATCACATTAAATCTGTAGATTGCTTTGGGTAGTATGGCCATTTAAACAACATTAATTCTTTCAATCCAAGAGCATGGGATATTTTTCCATCTCCTTGAATCATCTTTGATTTCCTTTATCAACGTTTTATAGTTCTCAATGTATAAGTCCTTCAGAAACCTCCTTGGTTTATTCCTAGGTATTTTATTTTTTTGACACAATTTTAAACAGGTTTGGTTTTTTTTAACTTTCTCTTTCTGATAGTTCATGTCAGTGTAAAGAACTGCAACAGATTTATGTGTATTAATCTTGTATCCTGCTACCTTCCTGAAATCATTTAACTGCAACAGATTTATGTGTATTAATCTTGTATCCTGCTACCTTCCTGAAATCATTTAACTGCAACAGATTTATGTGTATTAATCTTGTATCCTGCTACCTTCCTGAAATCATTTATCAGTTCTAATAGTTTTTGTGTGGTTTTCTATATAGAGTATATAGAGATCTACATACAATAACAATCGTACCTCTTCCCTTCCGTGGCTACACTCCAGACCCTTTGGGCTGTCTCCGAGTGGCCAAACCAAGTCCTCTCCCTGGGTCTGTCCACTGAAGCCAGTTGCAGCACACACCAGCATGTGCCCGTCTTGGGCTGGGAAGTGCAGTGATGTGGCCAGGACCGTCTGTCCCAGTCTCTCTCTACCCTGTGGGGCCACAGGCCAGCTCCCACACTCTCCTCTCCAGCCTCTGACACTCCCCATCTGTCCAGGCTGACCTCCTGGCTGGTGAGGGAGGTTCCCAGGGTGAGGGAACCTTTCCTCTTTCACGGCTTCCTCCCAGGGGTGCAGGTCCCCTCCTGATTCCTCCTCTTCTCCTTTTTCCCTTCATCCTACCTGGTTACATGGGGATCTTTTTTTGCATCTTTGGTTGTATGAGATCTTCTGCAAGCTTTCAGCAGGTATTCCGTGAGAACTGTTCCACATGTAGATGTATTTTTGACGTATTTGTGGGAGCTCAACATCCCTCTACTCCACCATCCTGATCTCCTCTTCACATATTTTAAAAACACAAGTTTGATTAATGAGTGCAATTTTCGAAGGGCAAAAAAGGATTCCCTTTCCTCAGTCTTTGTTATCATCTGTAGACCCACCAGAGATCTCCACTCAGCCTAGCTGTAATTTAAAACTTGGGATTTATACAGTGTCTCACCATATCGCTCTTTTTGTTATACTGCAGGTAAGCTGTCATTCCCCTGCAAGAGTGACCTACTGTGTGTCATTCTCACATTGTATTCACCAAAGAAAGCTTTCAGCGAGGGCTCTAGACCATTGGCAAAGGTATCTGCTACAGTCCTTCTGGACTATGGGGAGGGCTCAGTGGAGTAAGTCATGAAGAAAATCCAAAGGAAGCCCTTCACTGGCGTTCAAGGCTGACTGACTGCAGACTAAGGAAGGGAACACAATGTTTTCAATGCATTTCAGAGATCATATGCTTCAAGCTGTCTGTGACACTGACGTTGCAGGGGTTACCACCACTAAGAGCAAAGTCTCCAAGTGGAATATGCAGGTGACTGTGTGCTATGACTTGAACTGTTCAATAAGAGGTGTCCATGTCCTGACCTCTGGTATCTGTGATGTGACCTTATTTGGAAATAAGGTCTTTAAAGATGTAATCAAGTTAAAATGAGGTCCTACCTGACTGGGGTGGGTCCTAATCCAATGACTGGTGGCAGAAAGGAGAAAAGGAAAGTGGGGAATAATGTAAGGTAATGTATCTTCTATCCACGTATGAGGTTCAAAGACTATCTTTCTACTCATTGAAGTACCAAGAACGACCCAAGTTCCTGATGCCAAAACAGTTCTAATCCAGATTCTGCCACTTTGTAACTAGCTTTAAACAACTTTGGGTTAATCACTTATCTACTAATGGCCTCGGTTTCCTGTTCTGTACATGAGAGTCATGCCCTAGATGCTATTTCAAACTGTGGGTCTCAACCCAGCAGTGTTGGGAAATCAGCTTAGTGGGTTGTTATACCAGCATAACAGACAAGAAAAAGAAATAGAATGGAAAGAAAAGAAAATGGACAGTATCAGGGTGATATTATAAAGATGGTATTATTTCATGAAACTTCACATATAGTCATGTGTAAATGTCATAATTTTTAAAATGAATTTCTCAGTTTAGTAATGTTTGAAAGCCATTGAACCAAATGTTATCTTGACACCTTTCCTGTGCCAACTTTTTGTGACTCTACGACTGGCTTCAAAATCTCCTATAGAATAAACAAGAAAACACTGACAGCATGTTCTGAAGAGAGGAAAAGAGCTGGAAGGTTAAAAAGAAAGAAAATTCACCACTCCAAAATGATCTCTTTGCCCTTCTCTTCCCAGCAACACCAGGGAGTTGTGTAGAAACAGCCACTGTTACCCTAGGTTGGTGGGTAACTTGGTGACGGCCTGCTCGCCAAGGGGAGGCTTTGGGGAAT
>NW_020175105.1:5854670-5856733 GCF_003031525.2 Neophocaena asiaeorientalis asiaeorientalis | reverse complement strand
TTCACGCGCCCCCCCCCCCCCCCTCCTGCTCTGCACCGTGGCCAAGGGCAGGTGTGCTCTGGCACTGCAGCTTGAGTTCACCCACACCCCAGCTTCCTGGGGATCTGGGCTCTGTTGGGGTTCTGCAACACACAGCAAAGAAGAAAGCAGAGCCAGGCTAAATACGTCTGCTTCCTACCAGCAGCAGGAATGACCAAGAAAAAGATGCACGTCCTCTGCCAGCACTGCATTTTCCTCCTGTTCCTTGCCGTGGACGAGGAAAGAGACTGTCCACAAAATCGAATGTCTGGGGTACATGCCTCAGGCCCACACTACGTCAAAAAATAACATTGCCTCTGCTGCCGGAAGTCCACAGTTGATAACCGCCCTGTTAATCATTTCCACTCCCTATCTGCAAGGAGCCCCACCAAAAGCATGTTTCAAAACGCTTTCTGTTCAAATTGCTTTTGTTTTACGTTAGGAAAAATTCCACCTGAAAAACTGTTTGACATAAACGTGGTAACCATATACTTCTTTAAAATTTATCCAGACGCACAGGCTCAGTAGTTGTGGCTCATGGGCCTAGCTGCTCCGCAGCATGTGGGATCCTCCCAGACCAGGGCTCGAACCCGTGTCCCCTGCATTAGCAGGCAGATTCTCAACCACTGCGCCACCAGGGAAGCCCAACCATGTACTTTTTTTAAGCATTTAAAGTCCAGAATTGAGCTTTCATGCTTTGCAGCGCGCCTTTTGTGGGCATTTTTCTAACTGTCTGGTGGCTGGGTTGCGGTGAGGTCTTGTCATCAATCACCAGCACCCCAACTACCGGGTCACCCTGAGGTCACAGTGCCACGGGGAGGAATGTCCCCTGTTTGTCCGCACCATGTCCACGTTGCAGTGACCAGCATTTATTATCAAAACAAAAAGAAACAACTCCTGATTATTACAGCTGTGTAATATGTCTTGAAATAGGGTAGCGTCTTTTCTACCGATGGCACAGGAGCCACTAGACCTCAGGGGCAAAAGAATGAATGGCGACCTAAAGCTCACACTTTATATTCAAAATGGATCAAAGATTTAAGTCTAAAATGCAAAACTATGAAACTTTTATAACATAAGAGAAAACCCTCAGGATTTGGACTTCAGTGCGGAATTCTCAGATATGACAACAAAAGCATGATCCATAAAAAGAAACGCGTCACCTGCACTTCTTTGCTCAGCAAAGACCCTTCTAAGAGGTTGCAAAGACAAGCTACGGACTGGGGGTCAACACTGCAAACCACATATCTGACAGAGGACTCATAAACAGAACATAGGAAGAGCTCTCAAAACACACAAATGTTCACTTCTGGCAACAGCCTGTCACTCACGGCAGGAAAGAGTGAAGAACCCCTACGTGCCGACCTTATTTTCTCTTCTCCCTTTTGAAACTGAAACTGAACACAAGTACTTGGTACCTGGAGGTGGAGGAGAGTCTGGTGCCCTGTGCTTGTTACCACGCTCTAGGCCATACAAGGATGCAGAGCTGCACGAAACAGCAGAGTTCCTGAACCTTTTGCTTACTCCATGTCTCTGTGGAGGATGCCCAGGTGATGGAGGGGATACTCTGGGACCCAGAGACCTAGAGTTGCCCGCGGCTGCCCACGCCTCCGTCCTTCTGAGCAGAGCCCCACCCCGTGGACCCATCACGGCTTCCAGGCTCTCACCACGTCAGCCACACTGGCAGTTCCTTAATCCGACAGATTCAGCAATTGCAGCATCAGTGTGGTCCCCAGGCTGACAGGTAGAGAGAAACATTTTCTACAGGTGGAAAGACATGCAACGGCGTGTAAGAACGGTTCTCCTCAGCGGGTTGGGACCAGATGAAGGAAGGAGGAAGCTTACAGACTCTTTGCACACTGAGGTATTGTTTGACTTAGTACGATCACAGTACTTAGTTAAGGAAAATAAAGCAAAAGAAAAGTATTTCTCTAAAAGTGCGGCACCTCTGGAGAAGTGAGGTACCTAAAGTAAGGCTGTGAGAAGGGACCTTTCTGGCACTATTGTGGGCTTTAGGGAAATACACCGGCGTGGAGGGCAGGCCC
>NW_020175105.1:5789289-5854636 GCF_003031525.2 Neophocaena asiaeorientalis asiaeorientalis | reverse complement strand
TGGAACATAAGGGCAGGGGAAGGGTAAACACTCCAGAGTTTCTAGAAAGCCAGGAGGAACGTATGAAGCCTATTCTAGGCTGTTCTCCCGCCCAGGGAGGAAAGGCGGCAGGCCCGCTGTGTACTTTACCCCAAGAGAGGCAGCTAAGGTGCCCGCCCCGCTCCCTCCGTCACCCACAGAATCCTGGCTCACCACCCATCGCCTTTCACTGGTGAAACACGGCGATCCTGTGCAGCTCTGTGAACCAAACCAAGCAGAGCCCGAGGGCGTCAGAGCCTGTTCTGCAGCCCCCAGCCCAGGAGAGAACATCCAGCTCTCTGTCACTGCCCTAGTTCAAAAGAAAAGCTGACGGTGCACCCAGAAGAGCACCTCTCCAAGCCTTCTTTTGCAAGAGCATTTCACTAAATCTAGCACCCGAGAGCCCCTGCGGCCTCACAGGAGATTTCCACTCCTGCCCAGGGACCTGGGTTCCTGCTCTGGCCTGTTTCTGGCACTCTGGCGGACCTGGATCTTTCAGTCTACACGCTGCCCAGCCTGGCTTCCCCTAGGTTGGTTCCACTCGCGAGTCAACATTTCTGTCATTTAATTACATCACAATCACGCATCATCGATCTGGATGTTAGATTAGGAAGTGTGCAGCGGGGCACATGACACACACATGCTTTTCACTGTTAGAGAAAGAGAAGGAAGCCAAAGTTTTACTTTCCAAGTAAATACCAAGACTGAGATTAGAAAATTAAGCAATTAAATTGTTCCACAGCTTATGTTGTGCAAAATATTTAGTTATTTACTATGTTAACCACCCAGGAAAATAATTTCACAGTCTTAATGTGATCTTTTACATTGAACTTTTATTCAACGATTATCAGGGAATTTCTATGTGGCCAAGGTCCTATGCCAGGCACACTGATAACGTTTTTAAAAATACCACATCTAGCACAGAATATTAAAACTGCCAACTTCCACCTAGCTTTATGAAGAATGAAGACTTGATCCAAATATCTTCTTTGGAATCTCTGAGTCTAAATAATAATCTGTAATTGATCTCACCAAGACACTGGATGACTTAGCAACTCCTCTATTACTACATGGGTGTTTGTTCAACAACCGTGCAGACATTGGTAGCAACACAGATTTTTGTACAATTTTCATTCTGCCTTTATATGTCCCGTGATGGTAGTGAACTCGGTTTTCAAACACCAAAGCAGAAAAGGTTCAGGACTTTGGTTGCTAAGTCAATTTCCCTCATTCTCTGTTTTATTCATCATATATTTATTGACATCCTACGTGGCAACGCCAATGATGGGGTGGTATTACAGAGGTCCAGAATAAATGAAGGGGTGCTCAGAGCCCCATGGGTGTTATAGAACATAACTAGAACAGTAGGGGAGGGACAATACTCTTCCTCAAGGGTGAATGAGCTGTATCCTCTACAAGTGAAACACAAAGGAGAAGAAACTATTTCCTTGCAGGGGAGACTGTTGGAAGAAGCAGGGATCAAGTAGGAAACAGGTCTTATTGAGATGAGCTCTGAAAATTGATATAGATGAAAAAGGTGAACGTGCGTGTGTGCGTGTGTGTGTTCGCTTGGCTCTTTTTGGCTGGTGTGTGTGAAAATAGGTGAACTAGGTGAGAGAAATAAAAAGGAGAATTCTTCTCGTGACATTAATTGTGTTCCTAAGTCCAGGCCACATAACATACTGGAAATTTCAATCATCAAAGTGAATAAGCACAGGGGTTATTGGGATTCTCTCTAACTGATGCATCCAGCTTTTACTGGGATCCCTGAGTCTGATAACAAAACTGTCTTGTAGTGCCCCTCAGATTGAAGGAACTTACAGGTCTTTCTTACGTTTTACGTGTATTTAACATGTGTTACCATTTCGGTTATTTATTCAACTATGATGAAAATCATATTTCAATTAGAATTTTAGCTAGGTATGCCACCTGAAAAACTAAAACTCACACGGAGTTTGGATTGTAATACCTTTCAAGCTGATGAAACATCGCTAATAGAATGTCATAATAAACAGTAGAAGTACCTTACTTAAATGAGATGTTCTAACAGCAAACACCCCATTCATTTCTAGTTAGTAATGGATAACTGCTAGGCTGGACAAGTGAACAAGGACAATTAATCGAGCTAAACAGTGTTGACATTTCCAGGTTATTGGAAATTACCGTGCGGTGAGCTTGTCTGTCTTTCTAAAGCCCTGCCCTGCAGAGCTACTCTGTCACAGTCCCACCACTGAAAGAAGCCCCTCTGATTCAACAGTCTTCTTAGCTCAGCAAATTCTGATCCGGAGAGTTGATTTGCATGGATTTTTGTGCAATCCTATTTACAAACCAACTGAAAAAAAAAAAGGGTTCCAATCCCGAAGTACATCATGTAGCTCAGCGCTTGCCAGTCAAGGCAGCTGCGGTGCACTTGTGATGGGCCCGAGCTCCCGCCTCGTCTCCCCACTGCCTCTGGCCCTGCCCTGGGGTGTCCCTGTCAGAGGAGCCCACGCTTCAGGGAGCCCGTTTGTAAGCGAGTCCAAGAAGATGTGTTCCCAAGATCTGGGAGGGACATGGCTATGTATCAGCTGCGACGTGAGCGTGACCAAATCTGGGGAAAAATTCAGATTGCCAAATGTGTTCCAAGATACACGGGTTTCTTTTTTGCTTGTGTTATTGTCGTTGCTAAGTCCACCCCCCCGTGAGCACGGTCTGAAAACTGTTTCTATTCCAAAAGCCCTGAGATGAGAACTTCTGCCACGGTGCTTACAACTCAGTTGATAGAATGACCTCCAGGAGAAGGGCTGAGCGAAAGGAATTGTGGCTGTAGGTGCTGAGGAAGCCTGGGCGAGGAAGGCCAGGTCATCAAAGGTGGTGTCCCGGCTGGTGAAGCTGACACTGGCTCCTTTGAGCTTTGTCTTCACCGTGCCAATCACAAGCCCGCAGCCTGGAGCTACCTGACCCTGCTCTAGCAGCGGGCTGACCGTGCAGCCACCTGGACACCCCTGACCCTCACTCAGTGACTTCCAAATGTTCCATAAGAGTTTTAAGAGGGTGACAAAGGAACTTCACTAGTATTGTGAAATGTCTTCTTGAGGTTGTTCTTATATCGGTTTTCCATTAACGTAACTGTTAGAATCTTCACCAAAGTTGTCTAAAACAGACTTCTGAAATACAATCTCATGGTTCAAATTCTGGATGGAAAGGTGTTGTTGAAATACTCTTCGGAAGAGAGCTCTTTATTTGGTAATTGAAATGTTAGGTTAGCTACCTTAAGAAAATATAACCTCGATTTTGACAGCCAACAAGCTTACTCATTGATTACAAATTTCTTTTGACTTCAATGAATGGGTCAATTCGTAGTCGTAGCAGTTTATAACATGAAAATATGCATTCCTAAATATTAGATATTCTTTAGTAATACTATACATCTGTTGGGCCCCCGGGCAGGCCACCCCAAAACATGCCTCAAAGGCATATTGATTAGTTTGAATTAAAGTTACTTAACAAACAGCTGGTGGAAAAAAGGTATAAAACCCCACACTCTGACCCTCCTCTTTCCCCCAGAAAGTGGGAAATAAATAATCTCCCGTGTGACGGTGTCCTTCCTGTACCAAGAGGATAGAAGGCATACTTGGCACCGGATTTAGGGAAATCAAGGCTAAGAAGGCCGTATAAACAAAATCTGGCCACTTCTTCATTAGGCTGCTGCCCCAAGCACAAGCCCCTTTGTTTGTTAAATCTTCACAAGTGTTTCTTAGTCTAAAAATGATATAAAAACAGTCTGCTCTGGTCACTTCGATGGTCCCATTTCTATGAAACCTTCATGCGTATGAATTAAATTGGTTTTTTCCTCCTGTTAATCTGTCTTGTGTCAATTTAATTATTAGACCAGCCTAAAGAACTCAAGAAGGGTAGGGAGAAATTATCCTCTCCCTGATACATCCTAGGTAAGAACATCATGTATTTGGGGAACAGGCAAGAGGATGTTTAAAATAATTAGATATTTTTTTTTAATCCATATTAGTCTGAAAAATAATTTTGAAAAGACTTTGAGTGGCCTTTCACACTGAGTGAAGGCATATGTCGATGCTCAACATCACTAATCATTAGAGAAATGCAAATCAAAACTACAATGAGGTATCACCTCACACCGGTCAGAATGGCCATCATCAAACATCTATAAACAATAAATGCTGGAGAGGGTGTGGAGAAAAGGGAACCCTCTTGCACTGCTGGTGGGAATGTGAATTGACACAGCCACTATGGAGAACAGTATGGAGGTTCCTTAAAAAACTAAAAATAGAACTACCATATGACCCAGCAATCCCACTACTGGGCATATACCCTGAGAAAACCATAATTCAAAAAGAGTCATGTACCACAATGTTCACTGTAGCTCTGTTTACAACAGCCAGGACATGGAAGCAACCTAAGTGTCCATCGACAGATGAATGGATAAAGAAGATGTGGCACATATATACAATGGAATATTACTCAGCCATAAAAAGGAACGAAACTGAGTTATTTGTAGTGAGGTGGATGGACCTAGAGACTGTCATACAGAGTGAAGTAAGTCAGAAAGAGGAAAACAAATACTGTATGCTAACACATATATATAGAATCTAAAAAAAAAAAGGTTCTGAAGAACCTAGGGGCAGGACAGGAATAAAGACGTGGACATAGAGAATGGACTTGAGGACACGGGGAGAGGGAAGGGTAAGCTGGGACGAAGTGAAGAGAGTGGCATGAACATATATACACTACCAAACGTAAAATAGATAGCTAGTGGGAGGCAGCCCCATAGCACAGGGAGATCAGCTCAGTGCTCTGTGTCCACCTAGAGGGGGGGGATACGGAGGGTGGGAGGGAGACGCAAGAGGGAGGGGTTATGGGGATATATGTATAGGTATAGCTGATTCACTTTTTTATAAAGCAGAAACTAACACACCATTGTAAAGCAATTATACGCCAATAAAGATGTTAAAAAAAAAAGAGTAAGTCACTACTCACACTTTCTGTTTCTATTTTATAAACACAAACCAGACAAGGGGAATCAGCTGTAAACCAGGGCTCTAGTTTGATGACATGCTCATAACTTTCAGCTCTAACTGAAACCGCCAGGATGTAAATGCAGCAAGGTATTAAGTCGAGAAGTAATTGGTTAGCCAGGAGGAGACTCAAAATGGGATCTCACAGCGAACACACTACAGAAGTTTTTTTGTGGATCTGGATGGGGACTCATGGTCAAAACAGATATTCTGAAACATTTTCAGCATGCCTCAGAGCAAGTGGGCAGGGCGGGGAGCCAGCCTCTTGGTTTTCTCTTGGGGTTAATAGTGAGCACCTTAGACTGAGCCGGTGCCCCTGGCAGACCCGCAGGAAACCAGAGAGAGCACACGCCAGGGACTGCCGGCCACGCCCAGCGCCAGAGGAGCCCCGCCCACACCCAGTGGCTCCGCCCACTTGCCTCTCCAGGCCGGGCGAAGGGTGCGGCTTACACTCACTCGCTCAGAAAGAGCTAGTTTAACTCAATCTAAGACATGATTATTTCAATTCTAAAGGGGAAAAGATGCAAACAGTATTTTAACCGTAATTTGCCTAAAAGTTATTCCTTGTGTAAGATACACACCCCAGTAAGTACACAGTCTTCAAAGAAAAATGTTATAATTGCTTGACTAAGTGAGAGTAGACAACATATTTGCCTTTTAAAAAACATTTTGGCCACCCCACGCCAGGGTGGTGGGATTTTAGATCAGTCCCCAGGGACTGAACCTGGGCCCTCGGCAGTGACATCGCAGAGTCCTAACCACTGGACCGCCAGGGCCACACCCCCGTTTTTTGTGTTTTTTTTTTTTTTTTTTTTTTTGGTACGCGGGCCTCTCACTGTTGTGGCCTCTCCCATTGCAGAGCACAGGCTCCAGATGCGCAGGCTCAGCGGCCATGGCTCACGGGCCCAGCCGCTCCGCGGCATGTGGGATCCTCCCAGACTGGGGCACGAACCCGTGTCCCCTGCATCGGCAGGCGGACTCAACCACTGTGCCACCAGGGAAGCGCCCCCCCCCCGTGTTTTTTTTTTTTAAATGAAGCTGATAACATCTTAAGAGGTGGGGAAAACCAAATCTGATGTAGATGTGCCTGTCTCTCTACTTAACAGGTATGTGGTTCAGATGATTCTAGAAAGTATTCTAATTTCTGCTCCTTGGTTTCCTCGTGGGAAAAATGGGACAAAGTAGATATAAATGCTCTTAACAGCAGCTAAGAGCCCATCATGTTATGTAAATTCAAAACTGCGTTCACACTTGAACATTACGGAATAATACACATTTCATGTCCCCATAGGCCACATACAAAGTGTGAGCTGCACTCAAAAGTCGCAGTGGGGAGTTTGGGGTGATACACATGTATGCATCGCTACGGCATCTACACTGCACAACCCTTCCGTCGATGGTACGTGCCTCAGCCACTCACTGTGCTAAAGTTTTCCAGTGAGTATTTGATTTTATTCTCACAAAAAATCCTAGTAGGAAGGCACTACACTCACAGCTTTCCACAGACAAGGGAGCACGCTGAGTGGGAGACCTGGGAGGCTGATGTGGACGACAGCACTCAGCACACTCAGGCTGCCCAGGACTGAATCAGCCCTTCATTGATCCGGGACTCTCTGAACTGAGGAAATTCCTTCCGTTTTTGGATAAATCAGAGATAATTAAGCGGTTAAATGACAGAAGAAAGACCGACAGGTTGGAAGGAAAATGATGACAAGGGGATCGGGGAGTGAGTGAAAGTGATCACACAGAGCAAAGCCTGAGCGCTTATGTACAAGTAGTGAGACGTTAGCATGAGAAATTTTAGTCTGACTGGTGGGGAACCTTCCAGATGGTGAATTAAACTGAACTGTAGCCATGTACCTAAAAAAATTAATGAAAGTCCTAGGTATATGACATTTTAGAAGCTGGCAAATTCACAAGTAAAGAAAACAGGTTCACTTGGAGATGTCAGGTGACTCCTGGCATCTTTTCACCTGTGCTGTCATCTTTCAAGGGCCTCTTTAAGGAGACAAAACAGCACATTGTTAAAAGCATTTATCAGTATTTATCTAAACACATCCAAGCAATTTGACTACGGTGTATCCATGAGTCATCAAAAGGCTGAACAACCGTTCCTGGTCCTATTAACGGAAACAATTAATGGGCAAATGTGCTGACAGGAAGCTGTCCTTATGTAGTTGGTGCCTTTGCACAGAAAAGTCACTTCCTTAAAAAGGGAAACCAGCACCACTAATGACAGTGGTCAACACACCATGTGCCGGGCTGTATGTGCTAAAGTCTGTTCAAAGTTCCCTGAGGAACTCACCCCCAAATTACTTTGCTAGTAATAGCTATGACACCTGGACTGATGTTCTGTAAAGTAACAGTTAAGTAGGCACTGGAACTTTCTAAAGCATACCCATTTCACTTTCCTGGAGGTCACGTACAAAGGGAGAGAGAGCTGCACTCAATGTCGTGGTCAAGGAGGTGCTGGCACTGGTGCATACCTGGCGGAATCCCTACTGTGGGGACAGCGCTAATCCCAGCACTGGTTACAGGAGTCTTGCAGCTTTCTCGACACTGTTTTCTCTGTGTTACTTTCTGGCCCAGTCCAAGAGAAAAGTGTGCTGCAATACTGGCTCTATTCTGTTTATGTTGCTAAGTTACAGAATATTTTGCCTTGCCTTGTCCAGAAAACCATGTCAATTGTCTCTCAAGAGATAAGCTACATTCTGGAACATCTCTGTATGTGTGACCTGAGTGTGCCGTGAGTATATCTGTAAGATAAATTTTGTTTTCTCTTTCTCTTTCAACTACAATTTGGAGAGAATCCTGTGATTCTATACTGATTTGAAATGCAGACTGCAAACGTACCAGTATTTAAGCAGAAATATATCTCTTTAGAGTTCTTGTGAGCTACACGTGAGCACACACAGACACGTACACGCAGGCACATGGGTAAGAGTGGTTAGAAGGGAAGGAGGGTCACAGTCTGAAAGAGACGAAGAGACCCAAGAAGCCACTGAGTTGCCAGGACTCTGCCAACACACATGGGCGGCTTGTGAGGAGAAAGTCATCGGGCCCTGGTTTAACGGACACCCTCAGGCTCTCCGGTTTCAATTCTCCTTTCAATCAAAACATTCTGAGAAAACTTTTCATCTATTTCTTGAAGATTCTGAATTTTTAGGCAAAACACAATTATAAGTAACAGAAGCAAAAGGAAGTATATATTCAAAACAACTGTTTCTTTCCTCTTGCCCCCAAAAGCCTTAACCCCAAAACTTACAAAGTCAATTTTGGAAACTGCATCTCTTATAAGTTCTCCACTGTAGCACACAACTAGTGGGGTGGGACAGCCCCTTCACCTCCTGCCTGCGAACAGGACACAAGTCTCCCGATTCCCTTCTCCTTCCTGGCCACGCGGAAAGCTGCCTACACAGCGTTTGCTCTGCTTCGATGGTCAGCGTCAGGGGACCCTTCTGGATCTCACAGCAAAGGCCGAGGCACAGACGGGATGACAGGCCCAGCATCTACCTCTGGGGCCCGTCTCCACTTTGCCTCCTGCTTGAACTCGGCACAGACCTCACCTGCTCCAAGCAACTGAAACATCCAGCGGGATGTGTACACCCACGTTGCCATGGAATAAAGCAAAACTTTATAAAGCTGGGATTAAATAGGATTCTTCTGGGACGAAAGCCCATCAGCTTTGTTCATTCCTTTTTCTTTTCTCCACTTCCTTGCCCTTCTGCGGGACTGGTGTGGGGGAATGAGAGGAATGCAACACTGCTCAACGATCCTACCAAGATAGGAGGTTACCCAAGCCACAGTCTGTGTGATTTCTTCCTGCACGTTTGTTCATTTGCTTCTAAAATCAGCACTCGCTGTGAATTACAACATAAACTGGAAGACTGGAGGATCATTTGCCAATGACCATCTACACAGGCCTCAACTCTCTCATCTGTAAAAGCGGAGCATTGAACTGGAGACTGAAAACCCCTGTTCTAACTCCAGCATCTCATCATTTTTAAAAATGCTGTTGCCGCGACTTCCCTGGTGGTCCAGTGGTTAAGACGCCATGCTCCCAATGCAGGGGGTCTGGGGTTAGATCCCTGGTCGGGGAACTAAGATCCCACATACCGCTACTAAGCCCATGCGCCACAACTACGGAGCCCATGTGCTCTAGACCCCGCGTGCCGCAACTACAGAACCCCACGCACCACGACTAGAGAAGCCTGTGTGCCGCAACAAAGAGCCCATGTGGCCAAGATAAATAAATAAATAAATTTTTAAAAAATAAATAAATACAATGCTTTTGCCACTTTCTTGCATGTGGGTATGTGTGCACGTATGTATTTAAATCCCAGAAATCTAAATGGAAGTTAGGTAAGAAGTTCAACACTTCGGTTCTTTTCCCACTCCACTTATGGCAGTCCTTTCCAAAACGGATAAGCTTGCTATATTTCAAGCAGTGGAGGTTTTGCTGAGGCAGGAAAGTTGGTGATGCTTACGATTACCTAGATGAGAATAAGTCAGTCAGTGATATTAGGGGACTCAGAAGAGCACCCTTCAGGGATCAAAACCTACGCCTGTCTGACCAGAAATAAAAGAAGGTGCTATGCACTGAAAAGGTGGGGAAAACTGGAGCTTCATCACTCAAAAAAGAAGACATAGTGTATTCCCTTTCGTTTTTCTTAGATGCAGCCTGGGACAGGGGAGAAATGTCACATTCATGGGATAAGGCATGTAGCGTTATTCTCCTTTTAAAAGAATTTTAATAACCTATTTTTCTAAATATATTTGTGTCCTGTCTGTGCTTTTCAAGCGTGATATTTGAAAAATAATGCAGCCTGTGTTGCTCTCTATTAGAACTAAAAAAAAGCTCAGGTAATATCTCCGTTTGGTACATGATGTATTTCTGGAGACTCTTCTGAAAGTAGACTATCTGAAACTTAAGCAACCAGATTCTGTGTGTGTGTGTATGTGTGTGTGTGTGTGTGTGTCAGTGGGGGAGGCTGGTGGGGAGAGAAAGAGAGAGAGAGAGAATGCATATTTGTGTGTGTAATCAAACCCCTGTGATTAGTGTAGGTAGCAGGTAGATCAGTTTGGGGCACATGCCCTGTAAGGATTTTCTCCTCAAACACTAGGGAAGTCTTTTCAGGCATCTTCCCGGGTTCAGTGCATCTACCCGACCCCACTGTCAGTAGTCTAATATTTAAACTCTAATCAGCAATGTCACAGGGAGGTGGGTGCTCATCACAGTATTGTGACCTAGAAGGTCTCCAATCCTTGAGAGGAGGACCAAGTGAGTAGGGAATAGGGAGTCTGGTCTTGGCGGGCAGAGTACCTGCTGGACGCTGTGGCACCCAGGACTGAGCAGGACCTAGGTCTGACGAGTCTGCTCAGTCTGGCCTGTGGGAACCCCGGGGGGAGTCAGGATGGGTGAAGCGAGGGGCTCTTTTAGACCTGGCACCACCCATTGTCTCTTCTTCCGAGGCTGTTTATTATTCGTTCAACAAATACTTATTGGACATATATGTGTAGCAGAGCAGAGCCATGACAAGGGCTAAAATAGGTGATTATAAGTGACTTCATCTTGTAGCTGAACACATGGAACTCCAGGGCCACCAGTGTAAATTTTTCTCTTCACGTGCTCATGTGTCTTAATTAACTGGTTTTAGAAGAAATATTAACTGCAGAGCTCTCACTGGTTTCTTTGCCTTTCCTGAAATGAGAACTCCATTAAAAAAATACAGTAAAAATAAGCTTCATACTCATCTCTGTAATCAGTCTGGAACTGAATGTCTCAAAACTGCTTCATAAGAGACTTTAGTCTCACGACCTTTCTCTAAAGAAACAGTAGCAAAAAGAAGTGGCTACTGTTCCCAAAGGGCCCCGGACTTTCCGTAACAAAGCCAGACCTCTCCTCTCGGAACACATGTCCTAACCCTCTTCCCCTGCTGCCCCGCCCCAGCCCTGCTCATCTGCTCTCCTCCATACATTTCTAACACGAGCGTGGAGGGGAGCTTCTCTCTTCTCTCAGCTCTTCCAAGTTTGCTCCTAGATGTTGACAGAATACTGACACTGACACAGTGACTCTCACCATGCACTGTGGTCACGGCTTCAGTGAGGACTGGCAGGAGGAGAGGACGGTAACCACCCAGGGCAAGTCCCCAGGGAGTGTCTAAGCAATCTTTGCTTTGACCTCGTTCGGTGTCTCACTGCAGACTATCTGTGAAGAAAACCATTGTCTGATCTGGATGTGCTGCTACCAGAAATAACCAGAAACACCATCCCCAAGGAAAACTGAGGGAGCAGGAAACAAGATATAAAAGAGAAGGGGCCTGACATCGATTCTTTTGAATCTTGTCTTTGTATCCTTCTCTATTTTCAGAAAAAAAATTTCAATATCCAGCCTGAAGTCTATGAGGACTATATGAGACAGTTCCACCCAAAACTATTAGAACTAATAGATGAATCCAGCAAGAATGCAGGATACAAGGTTAATATACAGAAATCAGATGCATTTTTATGCACTAACAATGAAAGAGAAAGTGTAAAAACAAACCTGTTTAAAATAGCATCAAAAAAATAAAATAAAATACCTAGGAATAAACTTAACCAAGGAGGTGAAAAATCTATACATTAAAAACTACAAAACACTGATGAAGGAAACTGAACATGATTCAAAGAAACGGAAATATATCCCATGTTCTTCGATTGAAAGAATCAATATTATTAAAATGGCCATACTACCCAAGGCAATCTACAATTTAATGTTCTCCCTATCAAAATATGCAGGACATTTTTTCACAGAAATAGAAATAAATAACTGTAAAATTTATATAGAACCATAAAAGACCCCAAGTTGCCAAAGCAATCCTGAGAAAAAAGAACAAAGCTGGAGGTATAAACCTCCCAGACCTCAGACTATACTACAAAGCTACAGTAATCAAAGCAGCATGGTAGTAGCATTAAAAACAGACACATAGATCAATGGAACTGAATAGACAGCCCAAAAATAGATGCACACACCTATGGTCAATTCATCTATGACAAAGGAGGCAAGAATACACAATGGAGAAAAGACAGTCTCTCCAACAAGTAGTGCTTGGAAAACTAGACAGCTCCATGTAAAACAGTGGAATTAGAACATTCCTTCATACAAAAATAAACTTAAAATAGTTTAAGGACCTAAATGTAAGAGGTGACACCATAAAACTCCTAGAAGAGAACACAGACAAAACACTCTTTAACATAAACTGTAGCAATATTTTCGGAGATCAGTCTCCCAAGGCACAAAAAATTAAAAGGAAAAATAAACAAATGGGACCTAATTAAACTTAAAAACCTTTGCCAGAAAAGGAAACCATCAACAAAACAAAAAGACAACCTATAGAATGGGAGAAAATATTTGCACATGAGGTGACTGACAAAGGGCTAGAATCCAAAATTGTACAAGGAACTCATACAATTCAATATCAAAAGAACAATCTAATAAAAATGGGCAGAAGACCTGAATAGATATTTTTCAAAAGAAGACATACTGGTGGCCAACAGGCACATGAAAAGATGCTCAACATCGCTAATTATTAGAGAAATGCAAATCAAAACCACAATGATGTATCACCTCACACCAGTCAGAATGGCTATCATCAAAAAGTCTACAAATAATAAATGCTGGAGAGATGTGGAGAAAAGGGAACTCTCTTATATTGCTGGTGGGAATATAAGTTGGTACATCCACTATGGAGAACAGTATGGAGGTTCCTTAAAAAACTAAAAATAGAACTACCATATGATCTAGCAATCCCACTCCTGGGAATATATCCAGAAAAGGCAAAAATTCTAATTTGAAAAGACACATGCACCCCAATGTTCATGGCAGCACTATATACAATAGCCAAGACATGGAAACTACCCAAGTGCCCATCAACAGATGATTGATTTAATAGACACACACATACACACACACACAAAATGAAATATTACTTGGCCATAAAAATTCATGAAGTACTGCCATTTGCAGCAACATGGATGGACCTAGAGAATATTATACTTAGTGAAATAAGTCAGACAGAGAAAGACAAATACTATATGATATCACTTACATGTGGAATCTAAACAATAATACAAATGAATGTATATACAAAACAGAAACAGACTAACAGATATAGAGAACTGCACAAAAAATTAAAAGGAAAAATAAACAAATGGGACCTAATTAAACTTAAAAACCTTTGCCAGAAAAGGAAACCATCAACAAAACAAAAAGACAACCTATAGAATGGGAGAAAATATTTGCACATGAGGTGACTGACAAAGGGCTAGAATCCAAAATTGTACAAGGAACTCATACAATTCAATATCAAAAGAACAATCTAATAAAAATGGGCAGAAGACCTGAATAGATATTTTTCAAAAGAAGACATACTGGTGGCCAACAGGCACATGAAAAGATGCTCAACATCGCTAATTATTAGAGAAATGCAAATCAAAACCACAATGATGTATCACCTCACACCAGTCAGAATGGCTATCATCAAAAAGTCTACAAATAATAAATGCTGGAGAGATGTGGAGAAAAGGGAACTCTCTTATATTGCTGGTGGGAATATAAGTTGGTACATCCACTATGGAGAACAGTATGGAGGTTCCTTAAAAAACTAAAAATAGAACTACCATATGATCTAGCAATCCCACTCCTGGGAATATATCCAGAAAAGGCAAAAATTCTAATTTGAAAAGACACATGCACCCCAATGTTCATGGCAGCACTATATACAATAGCCAAGACATGGAAACTACCCAAGTGCCCATCAACAGATGATTGATTTAATAGACACACACATACACACACACACAAAATGAAATATTACTTGGCCATAAAAATTCATGAAGTACTGCCATTTGCAGCAACATGGATGGACCTAGAGAATATTATACTTAGTGAAATAAGTCAGACAGAGAAAGACAAATACTATATGATATCACTTACATGTGGAATCTAAACAATAATACAAATGAATGTATATACAAAACAGAAACAGACTAACAGATATAGAGAACAAACATGGTTACGAAAGGGGAGAGGGAGGGATGGACAAATTAGGAGTGTGGTATTAACTGATACAAACTTCTATACATAAAATAGATAAGCAACAAGGATACACTGTATAGTGCAGGGAATTATACCCATTATCTTATAAAAACCTATAAGGGAATATAATCTGAAAAAAAGTAACTGAATCACTATGCTGTATATCTGAAACTGACAGAATAGTGTAAATCAACTTTACTGCAATATAAAATTTTAAAGAAAAGAATATATGAGACAAAAAAATAGTGTTGATTGAGGATTTCTGTCTGTGGAAAATTATTATTGTTCTGATATTTTAAAACAAAAGCCAAGACAAAACAATGACTGTTCTTTTGACACAGAGCAATGAGGGGTCCTCACTTTAAGTTTTGAATGTCATGGACCAGTAACTAACCTTTCAGGGACTCATCATTATTTTGCTTGCTTGTTAAGGCATTTATTTGCTTTAGTGTACATTTTCCATTTGGATGACTTCCTCTAATAAATGTAATGCTTTGAAATAACTTCCTTGTGGGTTCCATTTCTCTCCTCATTCGTGTCCCTAATGAATCTTGAAAGCATTTTGGATACAACAGCATTTTCCAGCTCCAGCTTTTTAAATTCTGACCCTCCTCATCTACTCTGATGCCACAGAACTGTACTTACCTGATGCACCCCCTGTGCCAGGCACTGAGTAGGTGCCGAGCATCCTCACCTCACAGCATCCCGCAGCAGGGCTGCAGGAGAGAGACCCTGAGAGGTACAGAGCCGGCCTAAGATCACGCGGTCAACAGGCGGTGGAGCTGAGCCCAAGCAGGCGCTATCACCCTGCAGCCACGTGGGGCTCACCATCCTGCTCCAGGAACTGCCAACTCAATCTCGAGTTCTGTCATTTCAACTCTACGTGAACGTGTTAATTAGTTTTAAGTTTCAGAAGGTCTGCATGAGCGAGAAATCATGTATTTTTTCTTGCTGTATCATTTTCCAAGCTTAGGAATGGCGCGCACATCATTAGTCTTTGCTGGGGTCCGTTTCAAAGAAGAGGAACGTGCCACCGACCCCAGGAACAGCCGGAACAACCTGCCGGGCACAGTTTATCTTACCTTCCTAATATCAATCTAAATATCAAAGTTTTTTTGACCTGCCCTTTTTTTGTGTGATTCAGCAAACCAAACTTGACGGTGAAAAGAGATGCCTCCATGCGGTCGTGAAGACAGTCCGCTATCGTGCGTTCTGATCTAATCTCCTGCAGAAATCTGGGTTCTCTTCCGGCGCACGCGCGCCAGCCCTCGCCGCGTCCGGACACCGCCAGGCACCCCCTGCCTCGGCCACCTGCCACCCACCCACCGTGCCCAGGCTCTTCCACTAGAACTGTCTCTGTTGAAAAGGGGCTGCGAAAGTCTGAAAATAATGGAGGCATGGCGATAACTCGTTTTCTATCAAATGCCACAATATTTTAACCACAGTGTTACAATATTGTGATTCTTCAGTTATCAATTCTGTGATTTTCTAAAACTTGGGCTGTAATTCTCCAAAGTCAAACTAGATTACGGTGATTCGCAAATTTTATTTTATATTTCTGAAGCTAAGAACACCACCGAACGAAAAGGAGTCTCTCCAAATCGAAGGAATGTGTTAACTTGCAAAAAAAAAAAAAGAGAAGCAAGAAAGAAGCCAGCCTCCACAGGGCGGTTCTCCACACGCTCATGGGGACATTTTAGCACCTTATTCAGGTGTCCCGTGTGCACTGAACTTCAGTCATATAGCCACAGCTAGGAAAACACAGGCTAGAAACGATCTCCAGCTTTTTGGAACAGTTCATCTTTTTCGTAATCCATGATAGGAACAGACTTCCGGAACCCCTCTCCAGAGTTACAGAAGAATGCGGCAACAGAGAATAGTTTTGGAATGACAGAGGCTACATGACTCAACTTCATTCTGCAGAAAAATTAGTTCAGTTACCCTGTGTCCCCAGTGCTATCACCCCTGCCATGAATATCAGAACATGTTAGTAGTGGAGAGAGGTGGGGAAATAACGGTCCATGTGCCCTACACCACAGCACCTTCTGGTGATACTTCATCTCACCTCTGGTTTGATTTGCAGACCTCTCTCCAGCCGGAGTTAACATGTTGACAACAAGATTCATGCTGCCACGATCCCAAGCTATTTCTTTTTCCTTTTGCAACAGGAACCTTTTAATGAATACTTTCAAAAATGGGAAACTGGCTGTCCGTTTTTAATGACTTTCCAGCCGTTGCTCTGTACTTTTGATCTTAAAATAAAACTGATCTGGGCTTCCCTGGTGGCGCAGTGGTTGAGAGTCCGCCTGCCGATGCAGGGGACACAGGTTCGTGCCCTGGTCCGGGAAGATCCCACATGCCGTGGAGCGGCTGGGCCCGTGAGCCATGGCCGCTGAGCCTGCGCGTCCGGAGCCTGTGCTCCACAACGGGAGAGGCCACAACAGTGAGAGGCCCGCATACCGCAAAAAAAAAAACAAAACAAAAAAAACTGATCTTATAAAGGCTACAAGTGTGTTAGTATCACCTAGATACTTCTGGTGAGTAAATTACTCTCCCGGATAATAAATCAGAGGCTTTTGAAAGTGCATTAACTCTTTAGACTCACCCAGGACAGCTCACTTGCACGGGGAATTTCCACACAGCACATGAGTCATGAGCAAAGGTTACTCCTCATGCACCCATCTCCTCCCTAGGGAGTTACTTACTTAGAACATCTAAGTATTCATACAGGAAAAGCCCAGAATGCAGCAAGAATCTCCAGGAAGCTAAGGAATTCCAGAATTACATTTCTGAGACAGTAGACGGGAAAATCCTCATCTGGTCCCCCATTTATTAAGGATCAAGCAATCTCCAAAAAAATGTCATCACCTTCCAGATAACTCAGGTTGACCTCTGTAAGCCTTGAGAATGCTTACTTCAATGCTTTTGGATAAATATTTGTAAAACATTTGCTCTGAGCCTTCCGATGTCACCATATTTGGTTTGTGGTGCAGTGTGTAGGTGACCCCCTCTGTAGACAATGCTGGGACACACCAACCTCCTTGGCCTCTGGCCTGTGTGGGCTGTTTGCTGTCACACAGATGACCTGCCCACTAGGCTTATGTCTCCTTTTCATGTCCTTTATTCATTGACTTTTTCTTTGTTCTAGAGGCTGTTATGAGAAGTTCTAAATTCAGACGTCTAAGACCAATGATAAATTCTATCCTTGTGTTGTTAGCAGCCTTTACCTTGCCATATAATTGCTACACTCTTTTTTCTTGCTGCTGTCAAACTTTTTAAATCCCTTGTGGACATGTAAGAGCTTCTGGTTTCTAATTAGGTTTAAATTGTCCCTAAAATAAGAGCAAATAGCCACTGAGTGAGAATTTGAAGGACCAAATGAGGGAACAAAAGTACATAAACATCAGTGGGATTACTCTAAGATCTCTGTTTGGTTCGCATCTATTTATGTGTTTCTTGTCGGTAAAGTGGACCCTTGAACAACCCAGGTTTGAACTGTGCAGGTCCACTTACACACAGGTTTCGGTCAATGGTAAATACTACAGCACCAGACGATCTGCTGTTGGCCCTACATACCGAAGGCCGACTGTAAAGTTATACTCACATTTTCCACCGCGCGGGGGTCAGTGACCCTAACCCCCGTGTTGTTCAAAAAAGGGAAAATGGACTCTGAAAACGTGAGGGGCCCTTTCTGGACGTCTGGATTCTAATATATTCTCCTAACAAAGCAATACAGGCTGCTCTGTGAAAAATACCCAGTTCTGGATTTTTGAAATTACAACCGACAGACACTACATTAAATTATTTTCCATTAAATTGGCTTACTGGTGGAGAAGAATAATTGACACAATTATTATGAATTGGAATTACTTCTACTTGACAGTCAGACAGGCCTGTGAATAATACACATGACCTACTATTAAACATTCATTCTGTATCGATAGGTTTGTACATAAGCCTGCATGCATTTTTAGATTAAACTCTGAATATTAAAGACGTAGTTTGAAGAAATATATTGTTATACATCGAAAACTGATGTTTGCTTGCGATTTGCAGGTTTCCTTTAGTCCAGGAAAGATCATTCTTTTAAAAGAAAAAAAAAAATCTCCTATTATGTTCAGGCAAATAAACCCAGAACACCTGGTACAATTTTTCTGGTTTCTTGTGCATCACACATCACGAAGGCAGTTGCCTTTCCATTAGCAGTGAAGGACAGTGGTGCTCAGATGACAAAAATGTACTAAAACCTCTATTTTCCATGTTAGGTTTTCCGCTCCCGGAGGGCTGTGTGTGGAGGTGAGAGGTAACGAAAACAAGGAAATTGTACAGCACAAGCAAAGAAGCCCAAGAACTCCTGTGCTGGCTGACTCAGCCTTATTTCTTAGTTGAAGAAGAGAGCAGGGCTTCCCTGGTGGCGCAGTGGTTGAGAGTCCGCCTGCCGATGCAGGGGACGCGGGTTCGTGCCCCGGTCCGGGAAGATCCCACATGCCGCGGAACGGCTGGGCCCGTGAGCCATGGCCGCTGAGCCTGCGCGTCCAGAGCCTGCGCTCTGCAATGGGAGAGGCCACAGCAGTGAGAGGCCCGCGTACCGCAAAAAAAAAAGGAAGAGAGCAGTTGGAATTTACACCCCAGGACAAGCTGAGAAGTCCCTCCAGTCCTGGGGTCACCGCTCTGCTTCCTCTACGTCACCCTCCTGGAGAGCGTGTCTCACGAACCCTCCCACCCACTGCTGTGCTCCCCTCGCTGCGCAGACCCAGCCCTTCACCCACTGCCAGCTCACGATGCACTTCTGTTGGCCTGGCTGATGCCACGTGCGGCCCAGATGGTCCCGAGATGGCCCCACCTCTCAGTAAGGTCTGTGTGCGCTGATGGTAAAATACTTTGGGGGGGATCTCGTGGGAAGAGAACTTTTCCAGTTAAGTGTAGGTTTAGTATTCATGAAAAAACATCTATTTTTTGTTCGTTCTATTTCCTCCCCCACGCCTGGTCTTTTCATCTTAAACACACACTGGACCCGTCCACAACTCTACTGCTGTCCAGAGAATTCCACACCGTTCCAACTGCATCGGCCCATGTGGGTCCATCTAAATTATGAACCGAAGTGAAACAAAGCCTGGACCTTAATGACTTCACCAGGGAAGATCAAGGAGGAAAAGCGGGGGAGAGAAGATCTGCCACAGGCAGAAAAGGTTGGATATGAGAGGAGGCGACTGGACCAGTTTGATGAGGCCAGTCGGTCTGGCTTCCGGGCACAGATTTCCTGATTTCTCTTATGTTTGAAACTTGACCCCATCTGTTCTTTCCATCTGACCCTGAGTGATGAGAATGGAGATGCAGTGTGGTGTGGAGAAGCAGAGCGACCTTGGCGGCAGACAGCTCAGGGCTCGGGCTTGGCTCTGTGGGTTTGGAGTGGTCACTCCACCTCTCTGTTCCTCACCGGTGAAAAGGAG
Source organism: Neophocaena asiaeorientalis asiaeorientalis (assembly GCF_003031525.2). Classification (NCBI taxonomy): domain Eukaryota; kingdom Metazoa; phylum Chordata; class Mammalia; order Artiodactyla; family Phocoenidae; genus Neophocaena; species Neophocaena asiaeorientalis. The sequence goes on along the minus strand of NW_020175105.1, from coordinate 5,835,062 downwards.
CCATGATGTTTCTCTTGCAGGCTGAGTTTAAGCACACAGGCTTAAAGCACAGTGCCTAGCACGGGGCAAGCAACCACAGCATGGTAAGATTCATCTCATACGAGCATTAAGGGCTCCGTTGACTTGGTATTAAAAGTACACTTGTCGAGTTCAGAGCACAGCTTTACATTAAGTAGCCTTCAGTGATGCCACAAGTCAGTTCCTGATTATTTCCAAAGAAATGGGAAGGAAAGAAAGCTACTGGGAAATAATACTGAAGAATAATAATACTGTATAATACTGTGACGAATACTGAATAATACTGTTTGCCTGCCTATCAAATATGATCTAAATGGCACAAATACAGTGGAGAGGAACACCACAAAATTATACTCAGAAACCCATGTACACTTTTCCATGCAAATAAGCAGTTATGAAAGAGAAAATATGGTCGTTGAAGCAACAGGTATAAATGATCAACAGTCAATTACTGTAACTTATTTCTAGGGTCATTTCTATGATCTTAAATGAACGGTTAAGAAAGGGTACCTGGGGTGTGGAGCCCTTTGCTCTACTGTTCCTCCCTTTCATGGCCACCTGTTACTCCCACTTTAATTCAGATACTTTGGAAGCCAGAACTCCTGCCTTTCTCACACAGTGAATCACAAATCCCCCGCCTGTCTTTGAAGACCAATCTTAATTCAAAAATGAAGTTTCCGGGCTTCCCTGGTGGTGCAGTGGTTGAGAGTCCGCCTGCCGATGCAGGGGACACGGGTTCGTGCCCCGGTCCGGGAAGATCCCACATGCCGCGGAGCGGCTGGGCCCGTGAGCCACGGCCGCTGAGCCTGCGCGTCCGGAGCCTGTGCTCCACAACGGGAGAGAGGCCACAACAGTGAGAGGCCCGCGTACTGCAAAAAAAAAAAAAAAAAAAAAAAAGAAGTTTCCTTTTCTACCATGTCTTGGGAGCTGCTAGAGCTGGGACCTAGTTCTAGAACAGTCCTTCGCTCCCCCATTATTCCACTTCTGGCTTTTAGCCTCGGGCTCTCTCATTCTTAAAAGGCTACATTTCTTACTTTTCACATCTCCCCAGCATCAGCTCCTCTCCTGGTTCACGGGGTTTGTTAGCTCCTCCTCCGGGGCCCTAAATTCCCCTGAAGCTGAGATTAGAGTCCCATGACCCTGAGCAATTAGATCCCCAGCCCCTGGTCCGCCCAGAGTGACAGTACGCACCATGTGCTCGAGCTTGTGAGGACCAGTCAGTCCAAGCCCCGCATCTCCAGCAGTCGTACCCACATAGAGACAGTGGTGTCTGTGAGGCTTAAACAGCTTCGCTTTTTAGGTGCTGCACAAACTGTGTCCATCAAGGTATAAAATGCTTTGTAGGTCAAAGAGATTAGATCATAGTTGGTCTACCCTTTACAGTCTCTTGGCTAAGCTCATTTGTCTTGGTTCCAACAATCCACATACGGACAATGACCTTTCACACAGAGAGATGTGTATATTTATAGGGATTTTTTATATATGACATCCTTTGAGACCCATGTAGGGAGAAGTGTGCCTCTCCTAGCAAATCTGGGATATGAAACGTTGTCTAATCAGAGCAAAGAAATCCGTGCAGTGTTGAGTACCGCAGTGAGGGGAGGGGAGAGCTCTGTTATAAAAATCATCCACGGTTGTTCCCCCGCTCTGTGGTTCAGAATCTGCACGGGCATGGGAGAATTGTACTGATAAAGACACAAGCCGGGTTATGGATATCGGGGCTAATTGGAAGCAGCTGAGAACAGTGGGAAGCAAACTCTCCACATTTGGACACTGTTCTCCTTAGTGTGGGTGGGCGACTTGGTAAAGGCCCTACAGCCTTCCCAGGGGTGGGACCTGAAAGCTAAACAGAAACACATACCTACATGGAAGACAGAATCTCATCCACACGAGAGACCTATATGTCCAGTCCCAGGGGGCCTACTAAATATCACGAATGAAATCCACTGGATTAATGTTAAGTGATCCAGAGTGGGCTGTGTTCCCAAATGTTGCTGGTGGAAACACAGTCAGGAGTGGCATGCATGGGTGCCTAGGCTGTAGTTTACATCTTGCTTAAAGAGCAAGGAGTGTCTCCCACTGTTTCGTTCACCTTCTTTAGGGTTACTTTAAAACGCTGACATGTGGCAGAAGTGGAAGTAGAGTAGACTGGGCCATGTCTGTTTAACATCATCGGAAAAAACAGTAATTTGCTGGCCTCCCACTCTATGCTCATCGTTCCGAAGGCTCACGTGGTCACACGGCTGGTAACAGGCAGAGCTGGACGGAGACCAGGTCTCTCCAGCTCCAAAGCCAGGTTCCTTCTCCAGGCCACGCAGCATCTTAAGTCCTCAAACCTGCTCATCTCCTATTCAGAGGAAACTGCATTGTTACATCGGGAACAAGCCCAAATAACCTTCTAAACTATGGTGTCTATCATAAGCTTCTATGGCTCCCAAAACACAAGATGAAAAGTTCTACGGTGTTTTCCTGAAATAGAGACAATGAGAAGCTCACTGCGGCCCTGCTCATGGGGGGGATGGTATTAGGTCTTGGGTTCTTGAAACAGTCTGGCACTCCCCTACAAAAACGGACAGAAAAGATACTAAGGAAAGGTCTATTTAAAAATATTTGTGTGGGGCTTCCCTGGTGGCGCAGTGGTTGAGAGTCCGCCTGCCGATGCAGGGGACACGGGTTCGTGCCCCGGTCCGGGAAGATCCCACATGCCGCGGAGCGGCTGGGCCCGTGAGCCATGGCCGCTGAGCCGGCGCGTCTGGAGCCTGTGCTCCACAACGGGAGAGGCCGCAACAGTGAGAGGCCTGCGTACCGCAGGAAAAAAAAAAATTTGTGTGCCTCATCATCAGAAAATCTACAAGCAACAAATGCTGGAGAGGGTGTGGAGAAAAGGGAACCCTCCTGCACTGTTGGTGGGAATGTAAATTGATACAGCCACTGTGGAGGACAGTATGTGGTTCCTTAAAAAGCTAAAAATGGAACTACCATATGACCCAGCAATCCCACTACTGGGCATACACCCTGAGAAAACCTTAATTCAAAAAGACACATGCACCCCAATGTTCATTGCAGCACTGTTTACAATAGCCAGGTCATGGAAGCAACCTGAATGTCCATCGACAGATGAATGGATAAAGAAGATGTGATACATATATACAATGGAATATTACTCAGCCATCAAAAGGAACAAAATTGGTCATTTGTAGAGATGTGAATGGACCTAGAGACTGTCATACAGAGTGAAGTAAGTCAGAAAGAGAAAAACAAATATCGTATATTAACGCATATATGTAGAATCTAGAAAAATGGTGTAGATGAACTGGTTTGCAAGGCAGAAATAGAGACACAGATGTAGAGAACAAACGTATGGACACCAAGGGGGGAAGTGGCGGGGGTGGTGGTGGTGGTGGGATGAATTGGGAGATTGGGATTGACACGTATACACTAACATGTATAAAATAGATAACTAATAAGAACCTGCCATATAAAAAACATTAAATTAAATTTAAAAATGTGTGCCTCATTACATTTTTTTGTAAAATGTGGGACTTTGAAAAATCAGCATCACAGTGTGAAATTCAAAAATTTACCATGAGACTGCAGTAATTTCACTTTCTGAACTACACCCCAAGGAAATAATCCAAAAGAGAAAAATAATTGCGTGTAAAACTACTGAGGCACTAATAAAAGAAGAAATATCAAGAAACCACACAACTGGCCCAGTAAGAGAATGGATGAACAAACTAGAATACGTAAATTGAATGAAATAAAATCATATGACTTTAAATGGCAATTCTGTGATTAAGAGCAATAAAATGGCTCACTGGGAAAGGTAAGAAAACTTAGAATGACAGAAATAAATTAGAATTAGGCTGTTCTTCTGTGGGGTGGAAGCAACCCCTGCACGTCCCCCTCAGAACCCCCTGTGTGCTCGGGGCAGGTGGGGAACCCACCTCAGCCTGCACCCCTGAGCCACCAGTGGGCACCCAGCACAGGCTCCCGGAGGCCCAGCAACACCTGGACACGAGTGCGGACCTCCGTGCTTCCAGCTCAACTTCTGCCCAGACGTTCTCTGGGTCAAGAACATGCCCAGTGTCCCCTCAGCACATCTCTGTGAAAACACTGTTTTCTCATAGTGATGATGTAATGGATAAGAAATCTTGCAAAACTCTGATTATTCACACAAATATTTATTCAACAAATATTTATGGAGCACTACTATAGGTCATGTAATTTCACATTATCAGAATGTGGTAAGCACAGAATAACACAAAGCGTAGGAATAAATACATTTAGAAAAAGGTCAAGTGATTGTCACAAGTTCTGGGAAGGGAAGGGTGAACAGGTGGAACACAGAGGATTTTTAAGGCAGTGGAACTATTCTGTGTGATACTGTAATGGTTGAGCCATGTCCTTATACATTTGTACAAACCCACAGAATGTTCAACACCAAGAGTAAACACTAGTAAACTGTGAACTTCGGTTAATAATAATGTATTGTCTCTTGTGTCTCCTGCCTAGAGAAGTTTCTTTAGCATTTGTTGTAAAGCTGGTTTGGTGTACTGAATTCTCTTAGCTTTTGCTTGTCTGTGAAGCTTTGGACTTCTCTGTGGAATCTGAATGAGATCCTTGCTGGGTAGAATCATCTTGGTTGTAGGCTTTTCCCTTTCAACACTTTAAATATATCCTGCTACTCCCTTCTGGCCTGCAGAGTTTCTGCTGAAAAATCTACTGATAACATGATGGGGATTCCCTTGTATGTTATTTGTTGCTTTTCCTTTGCTGCTTTTAATATTTTTCTTTGAATTTAATTTTTGTTAGTTTGGTTAATGTATCTCTTGGTGGGTTTCTCCTAGGGTTTCTCCTGTATGGGACTCTCTGCACTTCCTGGACTTGAGTGACTATTTCCTTTCCCATGTTAGAGAAGTTTTCCACTATGATCTCTTCAAATCTTTTCTCATACCCTTTCACTTTCTCTTCTTCTAGGACCCCTATAATTTGAATGTTGGTGTGTTTGATGTTGTCCCAGAGCTCTCTGAGACTGTCCTCAATTCTTTTCATTCTTTTTTCTTTATTCTGCTCCTCGGCAGTGATTTCCATCATTCTGTCTTCCAGCTCACTTATTTGTTCTTGTGCCTCAGTTATTCTGCTATTGATTCCTTCTAGTGTATTTCTCATTTCAGTCACTGTGTTGTTCATCACTGTTAGTTTGTTCTTTAGTTCTTCTAGGTCTTTGTTAAACATTTCTTGTATTTTCTCAATCTGTGCCTCCACTCTATTTCTGAGATTTGGGATCATCTTTATTATCATTACTCAAATTCTTTTTCTTAAGTTGTCTATTTCCTCTTCAGTTATTTGGTCTTGTAGGTTTCTACCTTGATCGTTCATTTGTAACCCAAAACAATTAACAAAATAGTAATAGGAATATCCATATCGATAATTACCTTGTTCATCCAGACAGAAAATAAATAAGGAAACACAAGCTTTAAATGACATAATAGGCCAGACAGATTTAATTGATATTTATAGGACATTCCACCTGAAGGCGGGAGAATATACTTTCTTCGCAAGTGCACCTGGAACACTCTCCAGGATAGACCACATCTTGCATCATAAATCAAGACTCGGAAAATTTAGGAAAACTGAAATCGTATCAAGCATCATTTCTGACCACAGAATTATGGGATTAGAAATTAATTACAGGAAAAAAACCCACAAACACATGGAGGCTAAACAGTGCACAGCTAAATAACCAAGAGATCACTGAAGAAATGAAAGAGGGAATTAAAAAATACATAGAAACAAATGACAATGAAAACACGATGATCCAAAACCTATGGGACACAGAAAAAGCAGTTCTAAAAGGGAAGTTTACAGCAATTCAATCTCACCGCAAGAAATAAGAAAACTCTCAAATAAACAATCTAACCTTACACCTAAAGCAACTAGAGAAATAAGAACAAAGAAAACCCAAAGTTAGTAGAAGGAAAGAAATCATAAAGGTCAAAGCAGAAATAAATGAAATAGAAACAAAGAAAACAAGAGCAAAGATCAACAAAACTAAAAGTTGGTTCTTTGAGAAGATAAACAAAATTGACAAACCTTTAGCCAGACTCATTAAGAAAAAAAGGAAGAGGACTCAAATCAATAAAATTAGAAATGAAAAAGGAGAAATTACAACTGACACTGCAGAAATACAAAGAGACTAAGAGACTCTCTCATAAGAGACTACTACAAGCAACTATATGCCAATAAAATGGACAACCTGGAAGAAATGGACAAATTCTTGGAAAGGTACAACTTTCCAAGACTGAACCAGGAAGAATTAGAAAATATAAACAGACCAATCACAAGTAATGAAATTGAAATTATAATTAAAAATCTTCCAACAAACAGAAGTCTAGGACCAGATGGCTTCACAGGAGAATTCTATCAAGCATTTAGATAAGAGCTAACACCCACCCCTCTCAAACTCTTCCAAAAAATAGCAGAGAGAGGAACACTGCCAAACTCGTCCTACGAGGCCACCATCACCCTGATACCAAAACCAGACAAAGATATCACTAAAAAAGAAAATTACAGACCAAAATCACTGATGAACATAGATGCAAAAATCTTCAACAAAATACTAGCAAACAGAATCCAAAACCACATTAAAAGGATCTTACACCATGATCCAGTGGAATTTATCCCAGGAATGCAAGGGTTCTTCAATATACGCAAATCAATCAATGTGATACAGCATACTAACAAATTAAAGAATAAAAACCATATGACCAACTCAATAGATGCAGAAAAAGCTTCTGACAAAACTCAGCACCCATTTATGATAAAAACCCTCCAGAAAGTGGGCATAGAGGGAAACTACCTCAACATAATAAAGGCCATATATGACAAACCCAAAGCAAACATCATTCTCAATGGTGAAAAACTGAAAGCATTTCCTCTAAGATCAGGAACAAGACAAGGATGTCCACTTGGGCCACTCTTATTCAACATAGTTTTGGAAGACCTAGCCACAGCAATCAGAGAAGAAAAAGAAACAAAGGAATCCAAATTGGAAAAGAAGAAGTATCACTGTTTGCAGATGACATGATACTATACATAGAAGATCCTAAAGATGCCACCAGAAAACTGCTAGAGCTAATCAATGAATTTGGTAAAGTTGCAGGATGCAAAATTAATGCACAGGAATCCCTCACATTCCTATACACTAACAACAAAAGATCAGAAAGGGAAATTAAGGAAACAATCCCATTTACTATCGCAATTAAAAGAATAAAATACCTAGGAATAAACCTACCTAAGGAGGCAAAAGACCTGTACTCAGAAAACTATAAAACACTGATGAGAGAAATCAAAGATGACAGAAACAGATGGAGAAATATACCATGTTCTTGGATTGGAAGAATTAATATTGTGAAAATGACTATACTACCCAAAGCGGTCTACAGATTCAAAGCAATCCCTATCAAATTACCAATGGCATTCTTCATAGAATTAGAACAAAAAAATCTTACAATTTGTATGGAAACACATAAGACCTCAAATAGCCAGAGCAATCTTGAGAAGAAAAACGGAGCTGGAGGAATCAGGCTCCCCAACTTCAGACTATACTACAAAGCTACAGTAATTGAGACAGTATGGTACTGGCACAAAACCAGAAATACAGATCAGTGGTACAGGATAGAAAGCCCAGAGATAAACCCAGGCACCTACGGTCGCCTAATCTATAACAAAGGAGGCAAGAATACACAATGTAGAAAAGACAGCCTCTTCAATAAGTGGTGCTGGGAAAACTGGACAGCTACATGTAAAAGAATGAAATCAGAACCCTACCTAACACCGTACATATCGGCACCACGAACACCTGAGGATGGCTGTTATCACCACGAGTCCTTCCATCAAGCTGAATTACTCACGTGTGGTTTCTAATTCTCCTCTTGGCTACACTCCACTCCACAAACTCCCACTCGCCATGGTCCCTTTAAGATGTGTCCTGAATCAGCCAGCAGAGGCTACTCACCCCTGCCCAGCACCTGGCACTGGACCATCACCTCGTGGGGTCAGGACCCTGCGCTCCCACCAACATGCTGCTGCACCCACACCACACTGTTGTTGGCTCACACTTAACCTGAGCCACCCCATCTTCTTCACACGTACATAACTGGTGTTTTTTCATTCTTCCAGTCATTCAACAAATAGTGCCTTCAAGAAAAAAAATGTCCAAAAGTGGACAATTTTCCATAAGATGATTGGGCAACAGACTAAGGAAACACATGGACTTCTGACCTACAAGTGAACCCGAAATTAAATTTTTCCATGTTAAAAGTTAACTATTATTATCAGTTAGTTGTTAAAGGCAAAGCAGCCATGCAGAGTCCCAGTGTCACGTGGGAGGGGGCACTGCAGATGATGAGGTGAAGTCCCATCACGTCCCACCCTCATGCTCAGACGCGTGTGTTTGGAGGGGCACAGAGTAGATTGCCGAGAAACAGCCAGATTCTGACTGTCGCCGGTTTGAAAATCAATGGAAAGCACATCTTTTAGTTCAAAATGTTATTCTTAGAAGTTATGTAAGTAGCACTCGTAGCTGCTTTACTGACTCTGACACATCAGACAAGCTCCTTAGTTTTCCAGGTATTACCCTACACATAAATACAGGATGACCATCTGTTTTACTTACATAGTGAAAACACTCATGCGTTTTCCTTAAACTCTTAAGCTACCAATGTCGCTTACGAGATGCCTTTATTCCCTCTGCCCTCACCCATCTGGTTTTCCATGTTTTGTGAATATTTTTCAGGTGCCAAGGGTCTAACTCACCTTTTGTATTCCCTTCTTAACCAACAAACTGTCACAGAATCATGTGATTATTAAGAGCAAACTCAATCTCAGAGCTGGAGAAACCCAATGTTTTCTTACACTGAGGCTCCCAGAAGCACCCTGGTTCATTCAGACACGTTCAGCTCTGTGCTCATAAGCCCCGTGAACACACAAAGCTCAAGAACTGACCTCGAGTAGGTGGAAGTCATGTGTACACTGAGTCCAGATATGTTCAATTTTGAACATCACACAGAAGGATCACCTAACAGAGTTAAGAAGCTCGTGACCTGATGTGATTAGCATTTTAGAACATTTCAGAACAATTCTAGCTAAACCACATGGAGAACTTTCACAAAACACCTCTGACGTCCACTCCAGACCAATTACAGCAGAATACCAGGGACTGGGGCCAGTGCTGGGATTTTTTAAGGCTCCCCAGGCGATTCCGATGTGCAGCCAAGGTTTCAAACCACTGTTTCAGAGATGGCTCTGGCAGCCGTGCCGAGAAGCTCTAAGAAAGAGCAGGGGAGGGGGGCAAGGAGGAAGCAATGACACTGTCCTCACGGGAGATGGTGAGGGCCGACCCAAGAGGTCATCGTGGGGACCAAGGACAGGATGGACGCAGTGGGGAAAATGGGGATGTCTAAGGACGGCTCTGGTGTGTGACTCTGGTGCATGTGTAAACAGAACCTGAAGTGGCTGTGGAACTGCCAGTGCAACCTCCAAGGGGCTCTATACACAAGTGTGCAGACGTGAGGCCCGGCCACGGTGAAGGCTCTGCATCCGGGGTCGGCAGGGGCCTTTAACTGTGAGCGCCGAGAAGAGCCCTGAGGGCAAGGAGGACGGGAGGGACAAGGATGGAGACGGCATGAAAATCAAAGCAACGATGCCCTGAGGACCTGCCACCACGGCAGGGGTGTGAGGGCAGAGGTGCTTGGTTTCCTACTGTGCCCAGGGTTTTGGCCACCAGGTGCTCCAGACTTTCCCAAGCAGATTTCACACATCCAGGCTCGCTGTCAAGCTGTGATTGAGACTAAGGGCCCTCATTTTGGGAACAAAGGACATCAGTGTGTGAGACAGCCTCGCTGACCCGCCCAGAGCGGTTGTGCTGGGGAGCTGGGTCCCCGCAGGAGGCCGGGGCACAGGCAGGCACGAGGCTCTGGGCCCGGGTGAAGGCAGCCCAGCCCGCCAGCCCCGCGCCCTCAGTCCTCAGCTGTCTTCCACGCAACCTCACCTGGTCCCGCACACACCAATGGAAGGACGACCTGGGGGTGAAAGTTGCTCAAGTTTCATCAAGGTGAAACCTGAGAAACTTGCTCAAGGTCAGCGAAGGTCGAGGTGGGGGGAACTGGACGGTCAGGTTCCTGCTCCAGGCTGGGCGATCGGCCCAGGAGCCGCCTGATCCGGGCCAGGCGATCTGAGGGAGGGAAGCGTGGAGCGCCAGGCCTTCAGACCTTCCAGAAAGGGCGGATGGGAGTCCAGGCAGAGGACAGACGGGGAACAGGCAGCCCAATGGGCAGGCTCTCCTCTTCCGGGGTGGACAAGGCCCCATGCCGCGGCACTCGGCACCCGTCGACGGGTGTGGAGACTGTCCACCGATGGAGAGGGAGGGCACCTGCCTTTTTCACAAATTGAGGGAAATGAAAACTTTTCCTCAGAGACTGAAGAAATCATCAATGTCCCTTAGGAACTGGGTTTGTCCGCTTCCAACAAAACCAGCTTATTGTAAAGCAGATCAGTTAAGAGCTCAATGGATCAATCAATAAAAAACCGAAGAGTGCGAGCTCATGCGAATCACCTGAAGGAAGGGCCAGGCATCAGGTGTCCACTGACATGCGGCCCCCGCCCACCCCAGGTTGCCTGGGACACAGGGGCGGCTAGGATGGGACAGGAGCCTTTCGGATTTGCCAACCTTTGCTTTTTTTTTTTTTTTTTAACGTCTTTATTGGAGTATAACTGCTTTACAATGGTGTGTTAGTTTCTGCTTTATAACAAAGTGAATCAGTTATATTTATCCACGTTGAGTAATATTCCATCGTATATATGTGTAACGTCTTCTTTATCCAATCATCTGTTGATGGACACTTAGGTTGCTTCCACGTCCTGGCTATTGTAAATAGAGCTGCAATGAACATTTTGGTACATGACTCTTTTTGAATTATGGTTTTCTCAGGGTATATGCTCAGTAGTGGGATTGCTGGGTCATATGGTAGTTCTATTTGTAGTTTTTTAAGGAACCTCCATACTGTTCTTCATAGTGGCTATACCAATTGACATTCCCACCAGCAGTGCAAAAGTGTTCCCTTTTCTCCACACCCTCTCCAGCATTGATTGGTTCCAGATTGTTTGATGATGGCCATTCTGACCGGTGTGAGATCCTTTGCATTTTAATTGTAACTTGCTTTTTGGCCCCGAGGCAGCTAGCAAAGGACTGTATAACCCACGGTTCTCCCAGGGCTTCCGCGGGCCTCCCCTGCAGGGACTGCATCTCCGCTCTTACCCAGCGGCCGCCCGCTGGGAAGGCAGCGCCGTCTCTAAGGGGAAGCAGTATGCACCGAGCTTTGAATGAAACAGGCAGCGCTCTGGGATCACGTGGGAAACCCTGGGAGGAGAAAGCGTGGCCAGGCGGGAGGCGGCTCTGGCGACCGCAGGCTGGGACGTTTCGGGACTCCCGGGCCGCAGAATATCTTGGCAAGCTGCGCACGCACCGGCCCACCAGGCACCGCCTCGCAGCCGGACCGCGCGGTGCTGGGCTCATTTCTAGGGACGCCTCCGTACTTCCCGGGGTCGGAGGTCTCCCAGCCCCCAGCGCTGAGGGCTGAGTTCCTCCAGGCGCCGGGCCGTGAAGTCTTATTTACTCCAACACTAAGTTATGACAGTGAAACATGTCAGGGAACCACAGGGATTTTCCCTAGATAAGCAGAACCCATATTAAACTGGTAATAATTAGAATAGTCTGCTCTGAGGAATGTGCGCCGGGCTGCATTCTCTCCCTGACCTAAGAAAGCTAAAATAACATACTTCTCCTCAAAACCGTATCCCTGAAATGCTTGCAGGGCACTGTTTGCACAGTTGGAGGAGGGCCTCTCCTGGTGCTGGGAACCCACGTTTTCTTTTATTGGCTCCTCTCCCAGTCCCCACGTGGCGCTGTCCTCAGGGTCGCCGGGAGCTGAGCGGCTTGGGTGCGGGGGTCAGAGCCCACGCTCGCCCCGGCCGGCCCTTCCTCCAGGACGGTCCCCCGCTGACCTCCGTCGCATTGCAGCCACTGCATCCCCACCGGGAGCCGTGAACTCGCCCCTTTCCATACGGCCTGCCCGGCATCTGCACTTTGGCCAATGACGTCGTCAGCCCTCGAGTGCAAGAGCCCGGCCAGCATCCCCCGCTACCAGCCTGGACGGCCAGGGGCACCTCTCTACCTGGTGGCATCTTCCCTTGTTCCATCACAGGGCCACAGTCCCGGGCGGGACAGACCCCCGAGGTTTCTGGGGAGAGCAGCATTTAGCTTGCTTTCAGCGGAGCACAGCCGGCATGGGGCAGGATTACTCATTATCGTTATTATTACTACTACTGATTGACTGATTACTGAAACTATTGAAAGAAGTCTAATTTTTGAAGAATAGAAAGGGTTTAAATGTGAGGGTCCAGGCCAGGCCATCAGACACCAAGATGCACAATCAGGGCTGTGGACACCACATTGCTCCCCCAGAACCCATTTCTCAACACATAACTAATTAATGAATAAACCGTGCCTGAGGAAGGACGGCGTGTAAGTCTCTTCTGCAAGGCTCGGAGCTGTTTCTCATCGTCAGTGAGCAAAAGTGCTGGCTCAGTGCCTGTCCGTGTAGTCCCCCGAGACACGCCAGCAAGGGGAATCTTCATCTTATTACAGGAGAGAAAACTAAGGCCCAGGGAGGAGACGGGACTTGAGCAAACCTACTCAGCTAAAGCAAGCGCTGCGGAGCTGGGATTCAGGGTTTTTTCACTCTCAGTGCATTTTGTGTCAGTCAACGTACAGTGGTGCTGGGTTCTGTGAGTACACAGGTGAAGGAAGCAGGTGAGAGCTCTGCCATCGTGGTCCAGCTGGAGAGACATTTAAAGAGCAAACAAACACTCCACAAGGTGAGAAGGACGTTACAATGGAAGATCCGGGACGAGCTGTCCAGGCAGCGGGAACAGCTTGTGCAGAGGCCCTGGGGGAGTAAGAACTTCAGCTTGAGAAACTAAGCGGTGGCCAGTGAGGCTGGAGCCCAGTGAGCCGGGGGACAGCGGGTTAACATGACACTGGGGAACAGGTGGGGACACGTGCATGAGCGCAGCTCTGCAAAAGCTCCCTTGGACACGCAGACTTCAGAGGGTCGTGACCCTAACTGGACCAAAGAAGGCAGAGCCTCATCTTTGTGTAAAGGCTTCCTAGGGCTGTGCCTGCCCCACAGGTCACTCTCTGGGGACCAGATACACTCATGCAAAGAGCTGTGACCTAGGCAGCATCAGCAATTTGCAAAAGAATGACTTAGCAGGGCTCTCCCGAGGGTCAGGAGCTGTCACACTGCTCAAGGGACATTTCCAGTGAGTTAGGCACTTAGGGAAGACCAGGATTTCCAAACTGAACCAGGTGATGTGCCCACCCTCTAGGGGCTCAGATCCTACAGGTGACACAGACACATAGACGCACACAGGAGGAGGAAAGGGGAGCAGGCGTGTGCCAAACCCCAGGCAGAGGCCAGGACACTTGAAGTCTTTGGGCTTTTTTTGTTTTGTTTCTTGCAGTACGCGGGCCTCTCACCGTTGTGGCCTCTCCCAAGGCGGAGCACAGGCTCCGGACGCGCAGGCTCAGCGGCCACGGCTCACGGGCCCAGCCGCTCCGCGGCGTATGGATCTTCCCCGACCGGGGCACGAACCCGTGTCCCCTGCATCGGCAGGCGGACTCTCGACCACTGCGCCACCAGGGAAGTCCCACTTGAAGTCTTTGGATTTTGGGGTTTTTTTTGAAAGAGGAAACAAGATTTCAGCAGGTAGAGATGTTGAGACCACATTCTAGATGGAGGGCAGAGTATGGACACAGGCAGAGGGCTATGGAGATGCAAGGCCCAGCCACAGTGATGGGCCAGACAACTCAGGGCAGGGCTGGCAAGAGAAAACTACAGGAGACCCTGGCCTTTATCCCATGGGCACAGGGAGCTGGGGAGTGACTTTATCAGAGTTGGGCTTTAGAAGAGAACAGTTGACACCCATGTTCGTAGCAGCACTATTCACAACAGCCAAAAGGTGGAAGCAACCCAAGTGTCAATTGATGAATGAATGGATGAACCAAATGTAAATATCTACAATAAAATATTATTAGCCTTAAAAAGGAGGAGAATTCTGCAATATGCTATGACATGCAGGAACCTTAAAGATAAGTTAAGTGAAATAAGAGAGTCGCAAAAAGCCAAATATTGTATGATGACACTTATATGAGACTTCTAGGGTAGCCAAATTCATAGACACAGAAAGCAGAATGGTGGTTGCCAGGGGCTGGGGAAAGGGAAGAATGAAGGGTCGTTTACTGGGGACAGAGTTTCAGTTCTGCAAGATGAAAAGAGTTCTGGGGATGGATGGTGGTGATGACTGCACAGCGATGTGAATGTAGTTAATGCCACTGAACCGCACACTTAAAAAGGGTTATGGTGGTAAATGTTGTGTTATGTATGTTTTGTCACAATTAGAAATAGTTGGAGAGAGAGAGAGGGAGCAGGGTGGACCCGATCACGCCTGGACCTCCTAGGCATGGCCCACGACTGGGGAGGTTGTCCATCGCTCGCCCGCAGTGACAGCTGGGTCGGGGTGGGAGCAGGTGAAGGGGCGATTCGAGCAGCATTTTCAGAGGCCACGTGGGAGTCTATGGATGTGAGGGCATGTAGGAATTCTGCAGGTAAGACGGGCAGATTCCCACTCGGGCTGATTTAGAATCTGCCACCACGATGCATGCAAGCAAGGGGTTTGCGCTCCTCTGAGCTTGTGGACACGCAGTCCTGATTTTGTTTGAGCTTATCATTCCATATGTGAAAGAGTCCCCGGCTCCCTGAGGTCCTGTTCCTGAGATGGCCCTGCTGGACCCCATCCCGTCGGTTCCACGCTGTGCAGAGCCTCGTACCTGCGGCCCCGGGAAAGGCCACGAGGGACGGCCAGGCTGCCAGGGGAAGGTCTGCAGGAGGACGAGTGAAGCAAGGAGCCCACGCTCAGCTACAGCTAGCTAATCCCCAACTGTCAAAAGTGAGATTTTGACACTGAGTCAAGTGTCAGATTTCCTTCCCCAGAGCCGTCTAATGGCTGACAGGTCTGCCCGTGCAGCAGTGGCCTGTGGTCTGTCCTGTGAAACAGCGACAAGGGGCTGAGCGCTCACGAGTCCATGGGCCGGGAGGGCGTGGTGGCTCCAGGTTTTCCCTAATAGAAGATACATTAAAATTATACTCTCTTCGGGCCTCCCACAGGGCGTTGTGAAGCTGGGGTGGAACTTTCTATACACATACCAATAATCATCCCGACGTATTGCTACAATCAGTAAAGATCGTATTAAAGTTTATTGAGATCGTGCGGATGGAATTCATACTTGGCTAATTTGGGTAGAAAAAGTCATGGAACATTGTACTGTATCAACGGCATCAAAATACTTCATGTGGCTAAAGCATACATACGAAAAGTAAGTAACACTTCCACTTATTTTAAGGGGTTGCACATATTATTTTAAAATAGCATTTTGAATTTCGAGTTCTATCTTCAATGTACTGTAGGACACTTGTGTTTCCAATTGTTAAAGCACAGCCACTCCAGGCATCTGTCCCATTTCAACATCTTCTCGGTGAGAATTAAGCTAGCTGGTTTCTGTTTCCTGTTATCCTTCTAGCCTGGCTTTCTTCCTTCTGGTGTTACAGAAGTAACTGAGGTTGAAAGATCCGGGTAGGTTCCAACGCTCCATTAACTGGTCACGTGGTCCTCCGACCATGTTACCTATGGACACCAGTGCCTCAGACAGCCCCCAGTTCTATAAAAGTTCTGAAAGCATGAGTGGTTCTGTCTACACATCTCCACCGATCATTCACAGGGAATTAAAATACTGACACAGCACTTTTTTTCTAATACAAGAATTTCAAACTGCTTCTCAGACTTCAAACTGCTTCTCAGACTTACTATTCTTGGTGAATTGCGAGTGTGTATGTGGATAATAGCTGGGACTTGTTGAATACCTCTCATATCACAAGCATAACCATGCTTGCTTACTTTTAAGGCCATGGGGGGGTGAGACGAATAAGTCTTAGACATAACAAACACTCGTAACAGAGTACTTTCGTTTTTAAAAAAATATTAAATATAGATTAAAATTTCCAGAAAGGTATGCTGTTTAAAACTGACACAGTAAGCATCTGGAAAGGTGTGATATGACTCCTGTAAAATTTAATCTCAGAGAACAATTTTAAGCATTGGATCAATTAGAGCACAAGTCATCTCACGCCAGTCAGAATGGCCATTATCAAAAAATCTACAAACAATAAATGCTGGAGAGGGTGTGGAGAAAAGGGAACCCTCGTGCACTGTTGGTAGGAATGTAAATTGATACAGCCACTATGGAGAACAGTATGGAGGTTCCTTAAAAAACTAAAAATAGAATTACCATACGACCCAGCAATTCCACTACTGGGCATATACCCTGAGAAAACCGTAATTCAAAAAGTCATGTAAAATGTTCATTGCAGCTCTATTTACAATAGCCAGGACATGGAAGCAACCTAAGTGTCCATCAACAGATGAATGGATAAAGAAGATGTGGCACATGTATACAATGGAATATTACTCAGCCATAAAAAGGAACGAAACTGAGTTATTTGTAGTGAGGTGGATGGACCTAGAGACTGTCATACAGAGTGAAGTAAGTCAGAAAGAGAAAAACAAATACCGTATGCTAACACATATATATGGAATCTAAAAAAAAAAAAGAAAATGGTCAGAAGAACCTAGGGGCAAGACAGGAATAAAGATGCAGACCTTGTAGAGAATGGACTTGAAGATACGGGAAGGGGGGAAGGGTAAGCTGAGACGAATTGAGAGAGTGGCATGGACATATATACACTACCAAACGTAAAATAGATAGCTAGTGGGTTCCCTGACAGGAAAAAAAAAAAAAAAAAAAAGAGGGAGGAGATATGGGGATATATGTATAACTGATTCACTTTGTTATACAGCAGAAACTGACACACCATTGTTAAGCAATTATACTCTAATAAAGTTGTTAAAAAAAAAGATGACACCCCCTACTATGACACCATTCAGAGGATAAGGGGCCTCCAAAGACAAGGATAACAAAAACTTGTTTGGGGTTGATTTTCAATACAGGGTCACCCTTTGTACGTTCCACAGACACTGCATGAACAGCCAGGCTATAACCAGCGTCAGCAAAACACTCGTGGAAAAGAATTACCTGTAGAGGCTCCAACTTCAGGCAACAAAGGCCTGATGATTTTATTTCCACTTTAGAGTATAATCCAAACACCCAGCCGATCACGCCAATGATTCCCCTCTTGGTGTGGATCCTTACAAAGTATTCTGAAAGCAGGGCAGACAACCAGGGTTACTTGGTGTCTGCACCAAAAATCAGAGTGGAAAGTCTGGGAAATACTAACAGAAAAAGGAGAGCCTTGCTGGGCCGTGGTTTACCGTGTACTAACGGCTTGGTCACACCGTTTGTGCTAATAGTCTGGATTTCCTTTAATTAAGAGGCAGCTGTATTTGATGTACATAGCTCCTTCCTGAGAATAACCGGCATTCTATGCTATAGAGACATTCAAAGGAAGAAAATCTGTTCCGGGTCATTTAGTTTGCTTTTCTCCTTGGATGAATTCTGGATCAGCTGCTACCGTATTTCACCTTTGCCCCAGATGGCACCGAGTCATTGCTGTGAGTGCCTACCTACTCGGCATGCAGTGTCCCGTTCGGTGCTCTGACAGAGGTGGAGACTCTACCCTCAATCCCAAGCGAGGACTCTGACACGGGATCGTGCCCATGGTCCCACGGCCAGTTTGAGCCCAGTCTGTCTATAAAGAGATGCCTTCAACCACTGTCTTCTATTGGCTCCATGAAAGTCTGGTAACCAAGAAAACACAGACAAAACCACTTTAAAAGCATCATGGAAGGTCCTATCGTGCCAGGGAAGATGCACATGTACATCTCCAAAGGTAAATTACAGTGATGTCCAAGGTCACGCTAAGGCCATCGGGCAGTCCCAGCTGTGTTTACCTAAACTTCACCAACTTCATCAGCACTTGTAACTCAAATTCCACGCAGGGCCCTGGAGCCAGCTTACACAGCTTAACAAGGCACACGGCTGTCACCTACTACTCACACGCTGGCCCAGAGAAGCCATGTGTCATTACCAAAAATTATTTTAAATACCCCTCATTACTGCTGGAAAACCAGTGGACGAGGCTAGAGCAGGAAGGCCTAAAAGAGTCTGGATCAGCATCCCTGTTAGCAAAATACGTACTGAGAACATCCCCGTAATAAATGATTATTTAATGACAATGCACATAGGCAGCTGTACTAATACATGTTATGTATTAGGAAACAGAAAACGATGAGATAAAAATTAAATAGAAGTTTCTGTTCCTCATTGGAGTATCTTCCTAGTTAATATGTTAATGCATTTTTATTTGACTGATTATTTTCTAGCCCTGTGATCATACGCATAATATGTATTCAGATGATTTTTTGAGCCCTTCTTCCACCTCACAGTTACCTTTTTTGTGTGTGCAGTGAGAAAGCTTAAGATTCACTCTCTTAGTACATTTCTAGTAGACAAGAGAATATTATTAACTATAGTCACCATGCTGTACACTAGATCCTCAGAACTTACTCATCTTATAATTGAAAGTCTGTATCCTTTCACCAGCATCTCCCCACGTTCCCCTCCCCGCAGCTCCTGGCAACCACCATTCTCCTCTCTGGTCCTACGAGCTCACTGTTTGTTTGTTTAGGTTTTTTTTTGATCCCACACATAAGCGATATCATGCAGCATTTATCTTTCTGGGTCTGGCCTGCTTCACTTAGGATAATGTCCTCCAAGTTCATCCATGTTGTTGCAAATGGCAGGCTTTCCTTCTTTTTTTATTGCTGAATAATATTCCATTGTATCACATTTTCTTCATCCATTCATTCATCGATGGACATTTAGACTGTTTCCACATCCTAGCGCTCGTGAATAATGCTGCTATGAACACGAGGGTGCAGATATCTCTTTGAGATACTGATTAAGCTTTCTTTGGCTATACATCCAGGAGTGGAATTGCTGGATCATGTGACAGTTCTATTTTTAGGTTTTTTTTTTTTTTTTTGCGGTACATGGGCCTCTCACTGTTGTGGCCTCTCCCGTTGCGGAGCACAGGCTCCGGATGCGCAGGCTCAGCGGCCATGGCTCACGGGCCCAGCCGCTCCACGGCATGTGGGATCTTCCAGGACCGGGGGCACGAACCCATGTCCCCTGCATCAGCAGTCGGACTCTCAACCACTGCGCCACCAGGGAAGCCCTATTTTTAGTTTTTTGAGGAACCTCCATACTGTTTTGCATAATGGATGCACCAATTCACATTCCCACCAGCAGTGCGAGGGTTCCCTTTTTTCCACATTCTTGCCAACCCTTGTTACTTCCTGTCTTTTTGATAATAGCCATTCTGACAGGTATGAGGGGATACTCGTTCTGGTTTCAATGTGCATTTCTATGTACCTGTTAGCCATCTGTATATCTTCTTTGGAAAAATATCTATTTGGGTCCATTTTTAAAGTGGATTACTTGTTTTTTTGCTATTGAGTTAGTTGTATGAATCCCTTATATATTTTGGAAATTAACCCTTTATCAGACATATGGTTGCACACAGACTTCTTTCACCCTAATTTTAACCTTTTAAAAGCAGCAAGCCAGATCAAGTATACAAATACATTTTTTCATTTAAAAAACATTTGGATTGACTATATTAGGTTTTTTCTTTTCAGGCCTTTTCATACACAAGTTTCTCTGTATACCAACACTCCAATAGCGCAACTGACATCTGCAGTAACCAGATGTTGGAGGAGATCCCCCCCCAGGGCTGGCCTTGCTGCTATGACTTAGGCAGCAATCTACCAGGCCTGGGGTTGGGACCATGACGCTGCAAGGGCCTTCCCTGCAGCCAGGAGGCTCCGAGCGTGCGCTCATGCCTGGCTGTGTGACTCCCATTAGCCTGCAGTCTCCGGCAGGGTCGCCTCCTCCTGTATGGCTGCGTTCTTTTTACTTCACAATTTCGCTGGAATGGCCCTAGTTTTGCAACTCTCATGTCTCAGCTACTTTCAGGAAATAGACTAATTATAAATAAATATAAATTGAAGGCAAACCTTTTGTAACTTTATTTTATTGATCTAAACGAGGCATTCTTTCAATACTGTCTGAGAAACCAAAAATAAGAAAGGTATGAATCAGAGGTTGACACACTAGTAAGAGAGCAATTACTTTTTCCCCCTTCACTCTTTCTAGAGAAGCAGTTATCGGCGATTTCTTCCAGCAAAAGGCACTCAGTAAGAAGCAGTCTCACATTTCCAGGGGGACCGTTTCAGCCTGCCTTCCCTGAAAACATTGTTCATGTGAAAGGACCCTTTTCATTAAGAGAGTGTTTTTGAAACTGTTTCAGTTTGGGGTGTGTCTTACAGGTGGGGTGTGTCTTACAGGTGTTCTTTGAAAAGGATTCTGCGGTCAAATAAACTTGAGTGACCACAGGTCATGACAACACCAGACAGGCCTCCTTACTGCAGGACTACCCAGAGTCCTTAACATGAAATGTGCACAGGAAGTGGCCTGGTACATGCAGGACCTTCCACTGAAGGCTTTTTTCCAAGAACTATTCACACTAACATGTGTCTAAGGAACAAAGCCGGGAACCACAGACTGAAGAAGCACCAGGCCACGTGCTGCCCTTGAAAGGAGAGCCGTAAGCAAGGTCAGTGACGCTTTCTCAGTGGACCCTCTGAGGACCAAGGAACTAGATCGCCCTTCATTTACTGGCGGCAGATTGACGCTTAAAGAGGGCCTCCCCTCGGCCAGAGCAGAACAGTCAGAGAGCAAATGAGATTCAGTGGCTTAGATGCTTATTCTTTTCGATCTACTCGGGCCAACCCTCTCGAGAGATAAAGCCTACCAGTCTAAAGATTCAGGCCCACACTGCGAGAGCTTGGGTGGAGGAGACCAGAAGCTACGGTCAAGTTGTGATAAAGTCTGCTGCACCATCCTGGGACCCTGGCTGCCCGCAGTACCCACGGCACCACCCAGTACTGCCATTCGAACCACATACGTCTCTTAAAACTTTCTCGTAGCCACAGTAATAAAAAAGTAAAAAGAAACAGCTGAAATACATTTTAATAATGTATTTTATTTCATGCAATATACCCCAAATATTTTTGCCTCGAGGTGTCCTTAATTTTAAAAAGTGTTAAGATTTTTCACATACGTTTTCTTGTCCTGACTTAGTACAAGAAAAAGTATGCGAAAAATCTTATTTTTAACATTTTGAAAAATCCAGTACATACTTTCGACACACAGCACATCTTAGTTCGGACAAGCCACATTTCAAGTACCCAAAAGCCACCGAATGAGGCTCATGGTTACCTTATTGGATGGCAAAGGTCTAGAAGCCACATTAATAACCATAGCGGCGGCGGCAGCAAAAAAATAGCTAATTTTTGTTGAGCACTTTCTACATGGCAGGCACTTTTCATGCATCACTTCCCTGAACTCTCATCACGGCCCTAAGCCCTAGCTGCCACTGTGCTGGTGTTTGGCAGGTGAGGAAACTGAGGCATAAAGAGGTGCTTCTCAAGGTCACACAGTCCCTAAGTGATGGTGCTGACTCTGAGGCCGCAGGACCCTCTGTGGACACGGTCCATAGTCCTCCCTTTAGGCCATTTCCCTTAAACTCGGCAGGTACCTTAGCTACCGTGAGGTCTGACCCCCTTTTACAGATGGGAAAACTGGGGTCAATTACTGGGAAAAAACATATAATACAGAAATTCAAATTAAATTCTATCAGTTACGTAGCTGGGTGTAGTCACACTAAATTTGACTAAATGTGTCTAATTTATAAAAAACGTGATCAGTTTGGTTCTCTAAAACTTATTAATTTATTCAGAGAGTGACACTTGTATTACATTCATATAGAGAGGGCAAGAACTAATATAAATAGTAAACATTTTTAAAAAGTCTTACATTTGAAAATACCTATTTCATTGTTTTAGAACTAATAGTTATGTCGAGGTCTTCAGCCCCATTCTATTTATTCCTTGATTTTTCTCAACTAGCGTGATGCAGATTTGGGGGAGCTTGAAGCCTAAGCAATCCTGGAGGCTCTTTTTAAAAGAAAGCTGGGAGCAGAAGCGGGAGGGTGCCCAAGCCAGCACTGTCTGCTGAGTGGGTGTTTTCCTGGGGGTCTGTATTAGCACATAACCCACAGGGCCCTGCAAACCATGCCCATGAAAGCAACCTTTTCACTTGGCAATCGCAGAATCTCTGTGGACCTCAAGTTTCTTTCTCTGTTAAGTGAGAGTTGGACCAAGAGCCCGTCAGTTCTGAACTCATTCATTCACTCAACAGGTACTTATGGAGCTCCTGTTGTATGCCAGGCGCTATTACAGGCATGACTTTAAAGTTCAAGAAATTATTGTGTTTTATGACACACATGAATTATGGGGGGCGGGGAGTGTTACTGAACTTGAGCTCACAGCCAGATGTGCTTTCAAGTTGGCCTCCAACTCCAACAGGACCCTTGGTCACCTGCCCTGCCCAAATGCCCAGGGAACACCCCACAGGTGTGTGGCCCTGTTCCAAGACTCTAGTAACTCCCTTTAGGCACGGCCAAGAGCATGGTGACTTAGCCCTTTCGGGAGTCTCAGGCAGCTGGTGGGCCAGCACCCCAATACTGACACAGTGATCCCTGCCTGGCAGAAGGTTTCCTCCCCCTCTGCTAGGCCAGTAGGTGTAGTGATCTAAAACCTCAGCGCACACAGCCTCACTTTCAAGTACCATAAAGCAGAAACAGGCATGCATTCACTGCGCACTGTGTAATTCAAACTCTTAAACGCATTTCATCCTTGGGCAGGCTGCTATCAGAGAAAGGCTATTTCAGAATGGAGCAGCTGCCTTCTCTCCATGACAAAGCTGGGCTAGAACAAGCTGGGTTTTCTTCTGGTTCTGGGGAGCGGCGTGGGGAGAGATTTCTTCACCTAATGGCGCTCTTGCACTGCCAGGAGGGGGACAAAAGAAGGGAAAAGAAAAGCACGTGTTTTCTGTTAAATTTATGTTGTTTCTACAACAGTGAGAGAGCCAATTTCTGACTCCAGGACCTCGCGGATTCCTTTCTAAGCAAGTTTATGGGTGGGTATAATTAAGGCGTCTTCCCATGACTCTTGCTTTCACTCGGTAAGCGTTCAGGTTGGACAGGCTGGTGCAGGTGGAGGTGGAATGCTGGCTCGAGTGCAATCATCAGGAATGCCAAACTCCAAGCCGGCTGCTGCACTGCGGGCACACAGAAAACCCAGGCGAAGGAATAATTAACTCAAAGCCAGGAGGAATAAAGCCCTTGAGTGTATTCTGGTGTGATATGAAAAAGACGGATGAGTGAGAGCTGAATACGGTTGGCTTGGCCTAGCCCAGGGTTTCCCCACCTCGGCACCACTAACGTTTTGGGCTGGGGATTTTTCTTTATGGCAGGGACTGGCCCTGGCCTCTGCCCACTAGATGCCTATAACACACCCCAGTGTGAAAACCAACAACTGCTTCAGACATTGCCAAATGTTCCCTGAAGGGGACTGGGGGGTTGCAGGGAGCAAAACTGTCCCCGGTAGAGAACCACTGGTCGGGATCTGCATATCCCTGAAATCTGTTAACTTGATTTGCAGTTTAAGTCCTAAGTTTGGAGGTAACACCTCGCGTATAGTAGTCAGTCATTAAATGGCAGTTTGAAGGATAGATACTATTTGATTTGAAACAGGTATTTCTAAAGGATGCCAGCTTATCATATTTGACATTTAAATGTGATAGTCTGTTTTAAAAACTACAAAGGGAAGTTCACAGACAGCTTCTACTTCCCAGTAAAGTCACTGACGACGCTAATTTCCATTTCCAGAGGTAAATGGGAAAGAAGAAAGAACTATTTGTTAAACGTGTGCATGCAAAGCCAAGACCGATGCTCCTCCCCAGACTCATGTGTGCCAGCAAAGTGTGACCTGCTATCATTATTTTGTTTAGATAGTTCTTCTGATTCCCTCTATTTTATGTCTTCCGGTTTGAAGATTCAAAAATTTATCTGGTCGATGGTTCAAAATTTTATAATTTCCTCATACACTTACGTAGAGTAAATTACATGAACCGCCTTTGTAAAGGAGACTCTCACCCCCGTCCACGCTACATGGAAATATAAAATGAAACAGAGGAATCCTGCACTGAGTGTGAGAAAGCATACGATACTTGGGATATGAGTCACAGAATTCAATGAACTTTGCTTTCCCTGTCCTTGAAATTCAATTTTATTTCATTGAAGCCCCTCATTCAGTACCTGTGATCTTCTCATCAGTGTACCAACTCGGGGCAGATCCAGACATATAGACAGACAGGACCTGACTTCTGCCTCTTGTCAGTAATAAATAACCACTAGCCACTTGACTTTCACAACACTCTGGCGTGAAGCAAACTCACTGTTCATAATGTTTCTTGGGCTACAGTTAATAGTTATTTCCAAAATAAATGAAAGTCAAACTTATTTTTCTTGGATGTAATATTTAAGAGTTGTCATGGTTATGACCTTTTAATACGCACTTAAAGTCACCTTATCGAATTCCATGCAAAAATAATTAGTTTTCTTTTAATTGCTAAGGGAGCTCTGAAGATCAGATGTTACTCTAAACTGCCTGCCAATTTCTACTAACTTTAATTAAAAAAAAAAAATCTATGCCCCTGAGTTCTTTGGATGATGGTGAATACGGCAGATAAATCTCAGACCCTTCTATATGAAGAGGTCGAATCATGAATGCATGAAGTTAAGATATGTTTTTCCTTGATAACTCAATTTTCATCCAACTACTAATTCCTTAAAAATACTTTTAAACCAATGTCTGTTCTTGACTTTAGAGATGAATGCTCTGAAATGTAAAAGAAGAAAACACTTGGCACTCTCCTTCAGACATGCTTGTTTTCCTATGTACTCCAAATTAAGTATAAAGAAGGCCAGTGAGAAAATTTACGAATTGAGATCATTATAATCTAACCATCTGCTGGTTTAGAAAGTCCTCCCCCCTTTTTAAAAATACATTCTTGCTTCTTAGTGAATAAAGATGTGTTTAGATTTCGGAAGTTTATTTGAAATGCAATCGTACCCTAGATATGTTCGATGCATTGCAGCCAGTATTTATTTACTGCTCTCTACGTACCTGGCATGGTGCTGGGAGTTATGGGCTGAATGAACCAGAAGCTGCTTGTCACACGGAGCTGACAATCTAGTGAGAAATTTGTACCAGAACATAAATAATCTAGAATGTCCTATAAGAAGTGCAGAGTACCTCAGGCTCACTCTATGGTTTTATATGTAACTTCTTCCATCATCAGTGACTGACTCCATGGGTGTAGCTATGACACTTCCCACCACAGAGGCCCAGGCTAATTTACTACGGCGTCCACCATGGTGGACGGTGCAGAACGGCCTTGTGAACTCCTGAAGGACATGCGGTTGCTGGTCACTGAATGTAGATTTCCAAACAGAGCCACACGTATTCTTTGTCACATAGCTAATTTCATTCCTGGATGAGTAACAAACATCTTCTGATATAGATGCAATGCAAATAAAATTATCACCTGATAATTTTAGAAGTTTATAGTGGAATTCTAAATGTTCCAATGACCTCCTACCTAGTTAACAGCATAAAGTATATACAAAGGTTACCGAAGTTCTCAAGCTCCTATAAACAAGATCAGATAAACATCCAGTGCCTATTGAATGTTAACCTGATATTTTCTGGGAAAAGGCACGCTGTCCCTAAAACACAGTTGTTCAGAAAACATGTTTTATAAGTAGACGCTGAAAAACAAAAACAAAGAAACATCTCTCTCCAGTTATGTAGTGATCTGATGGGGAAACTGCAGAGCAAAGAAGAGTGAGGAAAGCACTTTTAAACATTGCTCTGTAGCAGTTCAAACCAGTCTTGAAATAAAAATAGCAATGCGTAAGTAAAAGGCATCGCAAAGGTCTGATTCACCCATTTTGTATTTACCAAAGGTTTTCCCTGATGGAGCACACTGTCACAGCACACAGAGGATGTAACTACGCAGATCTTCCAAGCTCACCGTCTTCTTAAGCATCTCTGGATCCTACTTGACTGTGGGTCTCAGGATTAATATTTCTTTGAAGAAATGCAGTATATACATATACAGTAGTTCTGTGCAGAAATCTGACAGGCAGTACAGCTATAGAGGCATGATCCATCTTTTATACTTCCCTAGGGGAGTCATTCCTCCGACCTCCACATGGCCAGATTCCAAGCTTGATGCAGAAAGGCACCCTTACAACAGAACTTTTTGATGAGCAGCTTTCTTTGTTGTAACAAGAGCCAGGGGAGACAAGGCTGGATGTACCCCATACAAAACTTGTTTAAAAACACCCTGTGACCCTCAGGGAGCTCTGAATTTCTGCTTCACTCTCAGTGTATTAGTTAAGAGGACAGTCAGGTGTCAGAGCTTAATCAGTTGGTCTAAGAAAGACAAAGGTATCAGCTGGGAGCAAACCCACAGAGGACCCATCTCTTTCCTTCATTCTCAGTAGTTTAGGGACAGTTCTTTGCTCCCACGCCTGGGGCGGGGGTGGGGGGGGGCTCATGTCAGGCAGTGCTTCCTTTGCAACCATTGTGACAGCACGACAGAGTACGGAAAAAACACGGGACGCGCAGAATTTATTTCTTAAATATCTACACACTCAAGCATTCCTAGCCTCCCTCTACAAACGAACGCCTCAGTACTAACCCCACAAATGACTGCTCCGTCTCCGACCAGCCCCGGGACAGAGGGGCTCTGCCTCAACCAAGCACATTCCTCTCTGGACAGAGCTGAAATGACTCGTGCCTCCGTGGGCCTCTGCTGTCCCTTCTCAGCCCCAAACACTCCTCTCCCTGTCAACCTGAAGAGGCAGGTGTGGCCCCTAAAAGTTCCTCTCCTTCCCACTACATATCCTCGGTTGTTATAACGGTTCTTCAGGCTTCCACACTACCCTGCCATCTCTACTGCCCCTCGCACCTGTTTTCCAGGTTCCCTTTAAAGCGTGGCGTGTACAAACAGAACTTCTGATACTTGGTTTACTTCTGCTACCCAGAGTGTTTGATGATCAGGTCCCTAGTACAGTACGTTGGACAAGGCACCTACCTGTTCGTTCCTCTGAGCTTCATTCATTTAGAGTGAGGTTTCTCACATTTAATACTGTATGGGCCTTCTTGACAGAAAAACAATGTCCACTGGACCCCCAACTGGAGAAACACTGAAATTATAAAAATTCCGTCCACACGCCTCTACTTCTGGCCGCTTCTGGGTAACTGGTACGAGACTGTCCTCCTGCTACAAACCACCAGAAAACTGAGCGAAATATTTGAGGCAACTGTTGTCAAGCAGCAGCCACTGGTCAGTGCAAGGCTGAACGACAGAAGAGAAGGGAAACGCATGGTAAATGGGTGGGTCAGTATAAAACAGCAGCTTTCCTTTTCTCCTCTTAATGTCCTTATATACAAGTGACTGTTAAGATATCGCTGGAGGGTGAGGTTTACCTACACACATGCGTACCATCGGGTTGTGATTTATTGCTACAAAATGGTTCAGCCCGCACATAAGTTCAAAAGAATTTATAGATTATGCTCAAAATGAATAAACAAGATTTAAAAATCTCATAAAGTCCACAGGCTCTTCCCCCAAAGGGTACATCTGTGGCCCCCAAGTTTGAGAAAGCAACTTTAGAGCAGCTTCATAACTGCCGCCACTACTTACTAAGCTCAAGACGGGGAGCGGGTTTGCTCCCCAGCAGCCCCAGGCGGGGATGCACAGTGGGCTCAACGTTGTCATAGGGACCAGCGCACTTGCGCTGTGATGGGTTTGCTCAGCCCTTTTCCTGCGAACGGTCATACTGTTCACAGCCCCCTCCCTCCCTCTCGAGGAAGATTCACTGTTGAGGAAAAGGCTGCAGGCAGGGTGTGTTTCCTCCAGTTTCCGGATTGTCACTTTCACACTCCTGCCTGCTCTGTCCTTAGTCTGACACCGGGGTTGTGGCCCCCACGGTACCGGACTTCCCAGGGTCTCCCCGCCTGTGTGTGCTCTTTCCTAACGCCAACCCACCTGAAGCCAGGTTCTCCATTCACAATCACCCTCCTGGCCCATCTCAGGCCCCGTTTGTAAAAACCCTTCCAGGTGCCACACGAAAGGACGGCCGCGTGCACGGTGCTGGACCCAGCACTGAAATACTGCAGACAGCCTGACCGACTCCCTCCCCGCAGCCAGTCCCTGACGGCTCCTTGCCCCAGCTTCCCATCAAGTGTCAAAGTATCCATCTTAGAATCGGCATTCAGAACTGAGACGGGTCTTTTAAGGAAAGTAGTAAGTGTTCTGAGCAGGAAAAAGAAGTCAGCATCTTTCTGGCAGCTTCACCAAAGGATTGAAATCTTACCTCTTACCACTATTAAGCTTATGGTAAACAATTTTAGATGTCAACTTAGAAACGTCAAAAGAGTTCAGAGATTTTCTGAACCAATTCGGTTCTGTGAACACAGAAGCTGGGGCTTGTAATCTACCGGATCACCCTGACAAAGAGATCAAAAAGGGAAATGAGGCTATTTTTTTTTTAATTAATTAATTTTTGGCTGCGTTGGGTCTTCGTTGCTGCACGTGGGCTTTCTCTAATTGTGGCGAGCGGGGGCTACTCTTTGTTGCAGTGCATGGGCTTCCCTTCGCAGGGGCTTCTCTTGTTGTGGAGCACGGGTTCTAGGCGCTCGGGCTTCAGTAGTTGTGGCACATGGGCTCAGTAGTTGTGGCTCGTGGGCTCTAGAGCGCAGGCTCAGTAATTGTGGAGCACGGGCTTAGCTGTTCCGTGGCATGTGGGATCTTCCCAGACTAGGGATCGAACCCGTGTCCCCTGCATTGGCAGGCAGATTCTTAACCACTGCGCCACCACGGAAGTCCCCGAAATGAGGTTATTCTTGCATGATTATTCAAACAAGATAAAGTGTGTCAAAGGCTCTGAGAAAGCTGTGAGGGACTCTGAAAGCGACGTCCTGATTCACAGCCACACACCAGCATCCCAGCAAACCCATTCAGGTTTCCTGCGACTGTCACTCCAGTTCTGAAGAACTCACAAACGACATGAGACCAAATTCTCACTTTCGGAAACTTGATGGAAGGAATGGGCTTCTGGACTGCAGGCTCGTTTGGGCAGAGACTACATTTTCTGACTATGGAACCCGGCCCCCAGCAGCTTCTTGGTACACAATATATGCAGTAAACATCTAATGCATGCCTACTGTGTTGAACTGGACTGAAAAGTTGGAAATGAAACATGAATGTGATTCTGCTAAATTATACCGATCTACTAAGATAAAGCGCCCCCGCTGTCTTGAGAGCACAGTTTATGGCTGTGCACTGGAACAGGTGTAAGAACCAGGGCTCAGCATGCTTGGGGATCTGGGAATCTCTAGAGACTCCCACAAGAGGATCTGCGGTATGGGAATGCATTTGTTGTGGGCACTGGGAGCTGTCTTTACCACGGGATTGGTTTTCTCTTCTCTTTCCCTGTGTGGGTCTAAATATAGCTCCATGAGACCCTGACACTGGGAGGTAACAGACAGGGAAGGAAGATGTGGTGACCCTCCAATGACACTGTCCTTCTGCAAGGATTCTGCAGTTGGTGAGTACCTGTTAAAAGAGGCTTTCTCCTGGGGGGCTATTTTACGTATATGTAAGAAGAAGGAGTATACCACTCTGATGCTATCCTTTTCCAACCCTATATTTAAAAGAATTTGTAATTAACTTAAAGTGAAGTAACAGGAAGAGCAGTCTCACTTTGAGTTGAAGAGATCGTTTTGCTATTTATACCAAAAGAAAGAACAGATGCAATGCCTTGACTTGGAAGTCTAATACTGTCCTTGAGATCCTGAATTTTCTAATAAAATCTTGGCTTTCCCTATAGGTTTTTTATCTTCTCTGCCTAGTGACTGTGTGTCCAGTATTTTAAACTTAGTATAGTATAACGTACATGTAGAAAAGTGTACAAATCTAAAATATGCAGGTCCATGAATTCCTCACTGAGTGATTCCATCTGTGGAACCGGCATCTGAATCAAGAAACATGACATCACCAGCGATCCAGAAGACCCTCATCTAGGGCACCGATAATTAAAGAAGGCAAAATAGACCAAACAGATGAGAATAAACCTGGGTTGGACATAACAGTACACACACAAAAACCCAACCACTTATGATCTGAACACAATATAAACTTGGCAAATTAACCCCAAAACTAGAAGAGAATGTTTGGCTTGTCCAATCTATCAAGCAAGAAAGCAATCTATCTCTCTATCGCTCTCTCTGTTTCTCTGTTTGTCTGTCTGTCTGTCTATGTTCTCCCTCTATCCCTCATTCTATTTCCTTCCTCATGCCTCCATGGCCTCCAAATTTAAACACCAAAATTTTCTTAAAAAAAAAATTAACTTCTAAATAGTACTGTGAAGGCTATGATTTCTATATTATCACCTTACTAGCTAATTAAAATAGTGAGCATTTAGCCTAGGTTATAGTAGATAAAGATGTCAAACTAAATATTTAAAACTTTGCTAAGATGTTCCACTGGGGGCAGTTGGGGGTGGGTGGGTGCACAGGACCTCCCTCTGCCTATTTTGCAACTTCCTGTGAATCTGTAATTCTTTAAAAATAAAAAGTTAACAACAGAAAGCTTTGCTGTTGCAGCAAACCACCATTCATATTTACATAAGGTGGTCAGTGTTTTATTTTTAGTCTAAGGACTACGACAATTTCAAAAGTCTTCTGAACATCTCTATTAAGTAAAAACAAAACAAAAAATTATTGAGAAAAAAATAAGATCCAAATACTAAGTTCAGACAAATACCTACTCTAAAGTGTGTTTTGTAAAAAACTTTATTTACTTTATTTATTTTTGGCTGCATTGGGTCTTCATTGCTGTGCGTGGGCTTTCTCTAGCTGCGGAGAGCAGGGGCTGCTCTTTGTTGTGGTGTGCGGGCTTCTCATTGCAGTGGCTTCTCTTGTTGCAGAGCTCGGGCTCTAGGTGTGTGGGCTTCATTAGTTGTGGCTCGCGGGCTCAGTAGTTGTGGCACACGGCTCAGTAGTTGTGGCTCGCGGGATCTAGAGCGCAGGCTCAGTAGTTGTGGCACACGGGCTTAGCTGCTCCGCGGCACGTGGGATCTTCCCAGACCAGGGCTCGAACCCATGTCCCCTGCATTGGCAGGCGGATTCCTAACCACTACGCCACCAGGGAAGCCCTGAAGTATGTTTTGAAAGTGAAGAACTTATTCCCTCAAACGTTAGCTAGGGAAGGTACAGCAGTTTACTTCCTTAATCCTAACTTTCCTAACTGCATGTTTTCTTTTCTCCCATGCTTTAAAAAAAAAACAACAAAAAAGAGCTAACCATAAAGTTAATTTTCTAAGAAAATAAATGTTTGTTTCCCAAAGGCTTACGTGTCAGGAGCGCTCACTGCTTCCCTGTGTGTCCTGCCTGTTTTCAAATGGCCCGCTTGCAGGCAAGCCACATCTCCACGACTGTGCTGTGTGACTCCAAAGAGCTCCAGGATGGCGAGCCCTAGCATGAAGGTTAGAACGCCCTTCAACCCAGCTGTAAATCAAGCGTCTCATGAATCTTCTCACTGTTTAAAGCAGCTACGCTGCTAACAATGCCTACGGGATAAATTATCGCCTTCGGACTCTTAGCTTTTCCATTTTTGGTGTTTCTTGCGGCAAAAGCCATTTATTTTTACTCACGGATTTAAAACAACTTTAAAAATAACTTTTATATGCTGCTGCTAGGAAATAGCAAGTCTCTAGCATGTTCATTCATGACCTACCTGTTATCTTGCAAATTCAAACACAATGATCAGTAAAATGATAGATAGATAGAGAATTGGTACATTTTCCTGGTCCCACAAGAGCACCTGCAGGCCTTAGTACAAACTTGGTGAAGAACCGGAAAGCGAAGGAAGTTCTGAGGCTGGTGCCACAGATGAAGGAAGCAGCCTCCGGGCAGGACATGTTGCAGCTTAGGACCCACCCCAAGTGCACTAAGCATTACCTGAAACAGCTTCATTTCAGATCAAATAATAATTGAAAGGGGGAATACAGACCCATTTGTTTCTTTCTTTAGAAACTGAACTGTGGCTGAAAGGGCCAAGGGCTCCCGGCAGGGCATCTGTCCAGGGGACCATGAAGACATAAAGGTGGGGGAAACGTGTGTGGCCGTCACTGCCACGTGCGCTGCAGTGATGAAAGGAGGGTGAGCAGGCCAAACGGACGAGAAATGGGCCTTCACAGTGGCTGGAATAAACGTGCTGATGTGAAAACAGCACAGGAACAAATCATCAGGTTGTACGATGAAATCAGCAGCATTTTGAAAACTGGCCCAGGGCCGTACAGGAGCAAGACAGCAACAATGCTCTTCCGAGGGAAACTGAGGCCCTGACTGGGTCCACTGAGCCTTCCCTGCCTGGAGCCCATGGCCTCCTGAGGATCCCGAGCCAGGGTGGGCATCTGGGGCGGAGACCTGCAGCTGCTGAGGACGCCGGCTCTCGGGCAGGGGCCAGGGCCACGCTGCCTGGGTGGATGAGCTCCGTAAGCGGTGTGACATTGCCCCACCCCAGGCTCCACATCGACAACAGCGATCATAAAGGTCGTGGTGAGGGTTAGAGGTCAGAGTGCAAGTCAGCGGCACTTCACACAGTGATAACAGTGAGCTCTTCTGGAATGGACTCCATCCTCTAAACAAACCATTTGCTTTCATCCTCTGAGTAGCCCCAGGAGATAAGCACCATTACTGTCTCCATGCTACAGATGGGGAAAACAGGACTCATGGGGTTACTCAACTTGGCCAACGTGCCCAGCAACCAGGGGGAGACTGACCCAGACCCCACACGTTTCTGTGAGCGTGCAGGATGCAGAGCCTCAGTAAGTAACTTTTGCCCAGAAAAAGAACCACACAGCAGATCCAGAGATTTTCTGATATATTCCTTGTTTTGTATATTTATATTTTAGTCCCATGTACACATTTTATTTTTCCTGTTTACAAAAAATTGAACATCAAACAGATGGTAGCGAAAATAATAATAACGAATAATAACGAACGTTATTATTGCCTTTTCTAGCATGAAAAAGTCATCCGTCAAATGTTGGTGATGACTAGTCCTAGAATCGCTGGTCGAATGCATTCTTTAGCTTATTATAATAACGTTTAGATTGGAAAAATTACTCATAGACATGATCATTTTGGACACAGAACCAGTGAAATTCACAAACATCCACCTAATGGAAGCCTTTGTTTTCAGGGCAGTTACTCCAAGAGCCCTGAACAATTGGCACATGCGGCCTTTTGACCTCTGGTTTGGTGAGTCCTCTTCACCCCACAAATGTAGTCAATTCTTGGCTGAGGAAGTGTCCTCTTTCCCTGTTTGAGTCAAGAAACCCCAGAACATTTTCCCCATTTAATAATGACATTTTAATAAATGACATACACGTTCCACTTTACAGCACCCCAAATATAAACGGATGCAGATTCTTCAGGAGAAGCAATTCTATACCAACTAGTGGGCACAGAAAATTGATAAGCGACCAGAAGCATCTGCGGCAAAATGACACCAACAACACAGCGAGGACAGTCACAGGCGGCCAGAGGGCAGTGGTCGCACGTCTCTGGAGGTGGCACACACGTGCCGCCGACCTGCAAACGTTCCAGCCGCGTGTGTCAGGATGCACACGACTCCCACCTGTCAGGGCCAGCCAAGACACACCAGGAGGCAGAGGTGTGGGCAAGCGGAGGTCTTCGCGGAAAGAAACTTCACCGATCAAACGCTGAGGAAACTCATCTGCAGACACGCTCCTCCCATCTCACCGCACGAAGCCATTTCCTCAGACAAGAGACGGGCTTCATCATCCCACCCTCTCCCCATCTCTGAGAGACACTGCTGAGTTGGCATTTTGATGGCTCATTTCAAAACCACTGGGTGTTAATTTATTATCATCTGTTACTTTTAAAGCTCCTTTTAAACTCAGCCCATGCCTTTTCTGGCTCGACAGAACGCCTCGTGAACAGGACATGTGACGGTCATGAGATCAGGACTGCGTACTGTTACTACATTACGTGGTACCCAGTGGTTCCCTCTTAATTAAAAAGCGACCTTGTACATAGTGTCCAAAAGTCACCCGGCCTGTGAAACTTCAACAAACATGCACTCAGCATCCCTGCACTCACCACCGTCGCATTGCACCGTGGTTGCCACCTCGGTCTACCTCTCCCTTGCCACCTAGACGAGAGGATGCAAGCCTAGAAGGGGAATAAAGTCCAACATCTCCCCAAAATGAAGTCCAAGGAAGAAAGAAAAAATGCAACAGAAGAACGCACTCCTGAGAACTGTCCCCACCGTGGCATCAAACACCCCATTCTCATTGGCTCCTAGGATGGTTTAGACCTTGAATTTTCAACTGCTTCTTTCCCTGGCTATAGTTTGAATGTTTTGTTTCTGCAACTGGGCAACATTATGACTATTTAGTAGCCGTTGCTCAACCTAAAAAGCTAGCTTTTCTAGCCAAGACTTTAAGGACAATCCCTATGTCATGAGGGAACATGGACTCAGGTACCCACCCAAGTCCTCCATCAACCTGGGGCTTTCTCACTTAATGCCCTCCCCCAGCCAGGGACATCATTAAATGTGCATTTAAACAAGAGAAAGTCTCTGGAGGCCGAAAGTGAAGTGAAAATCTGAGCAACTCATCTGACTGACTCTTTACATTGTCCCGTTTCATCAAATTGCTTAACTGTCTGTTCTGCCTTGGCTGGGCAGACTTTGCTGATTGAAAGTGAAATGGCATAGCTTTTGCCCAAGTAACTTTTGCAAGACTTAGAGGCTCAGTTACTAAAGTGGCCCTGAAATCAATATATTAGCTGCCTGTTCACTGTAAGGGTCTATGCCATCTCAGGCTGCAAAAATCACGTTCTCAGTGACAGCCCCTACACCTGAGTACACAGGCTGCACTGCAGATCAGTTAGTCAGCCTACAGGGACCTCCCTGGTGGTCCAGTGAGTAAGAATCCGCGCTCCCAATGCAGGGGGCCTGGGTTCGATCCCTGGTCAGGGAACTAGATCCCACACGCATGCCGCGACTAAAAAGTCTGCATGCCGCAACTAAACATGCTGCAACTAAGACCCGGCACAGCCTAAAAAATTTTAAAAAGTAAAAAAAAGTATTCAGCTTACATACCGAATTTTCCCTATTTCACTTGATAATTATGAAATATAAACATGCTCTTGGGGAATTTCTGCTGGAGTACTGAAAGTTTCCACTATGTTAGGAATAAACAATAACTGAAAAAGGCTCTTTCCTTTGTAATGGAGAAGAATGAACATGTATCTGGAAATTCTTTGAGGAAAGGTGTCTCTCCATCAATGAGGGGCCCACCCACCGTCATGTTCCTTGTTCCATCCATTTAAACGACACAGCTCCTCAAAGCGGGACAGCTTCATTTTTGTAATAAATTCTCCTTAAGTCCACACTTCCAAGGATGATACTTGCCAGAATGGCTTTGTCTAAAGGGTATGACGTAGACGTCAGCATCCCTGGAGAGCACACTGTTTGTTAAGTGTGTCTCTTTTCATCATAGCTGTTTACACACCCTAATGAACTGAAGTATGTGCTTCATTTAAATCACAGAATACGATTCTTTGCACAACTGTGTAAGTAAATTAGCACACTTTGCCACACGCATTGTGAACTGACCCAACTGCTACATCAAGGTGCTTTCTCCCCTGATTTTTTCTTCAAGTATTTACAGGTCTGGCAAATTTACATAAGCTTACGACTCTTTAAAATAAAGTTATACTTTTAATTTCTAAAGTAAATGTCTTCAAGGCTCATAAATTCAATGCCTGTATCTTATGCAACAGGCTATTACAACATACATATAAGAGACAACTCTCAAAAAATACGTCACAACAAGAGGAAAAGTGGGAAAGGAACAATACAGAGCAGGAATTGTGAGGGGCATTAAAGACAAGTAATAGATGTATAACAGAAATGTTGAGGAGTGCTCTATGTTAGTTTTTTGATTCACAAGCAGGACTAAAAATGATAGGAAGCATCAACAGCGAAGAACCAGGGACATCTCAGAGGAGGGGTAAGGAGTGTGTGCGGGGCATCTGACACGGGTAACAGTGTGTCACCCATGTCAGATGCGTCACCTGTGTCAGATGTGTCACCCGTGTCAGATGTGTCACAGGTGTCAGATGCATCACCTGTGTGACATGTGTCACAGGTGTCATATGTGTCATCTGTGTCAACCATGTCAGATGTGTGACCCGTGTCAGATGCATCACCCATGTCAGATGTGTGACCCGTGTCAGATGCGTCACCTGTGTCAGATGCGTCACCCGTGTCAGATGTGTGACCCGTGTCAGATGCGTCACCCGTGTCAGATGCGTCACCTGTCAGATGTGTGACCCGTGTCAGATGCGTCACCCGTGTCAGATATGTCACAGGTGTCAGATGCGTCACCCATGTCAGATGTGTCACCTGTGTCAGATGTGTCACAGGTGTCAGATGCATCACCCATGTCACATGCATCACCCATGTCAGATGCATCACCCATGTCACCCGTATCGGATGTGTCACCTGTGTCAGATGTGTCACACATGTCGGGAGACAGCGTGTGTTGTGAAGCAGGAAAAGCTCTCGGCACCTAAGTGTTGACTAGCCCAGTAACCATGGGCAAACTGCAGAACCCCTGCAAGCCTGGGTGCCGCACCTTCAAATATGGATAATTTTCTTCATCCCGTTGGGTTGCTGGGAGCCTGGGAAAGATGGATATTAAGGCATTTTGTAAACTGTGAAGTGATGTATAAATGCAAGGTGTCATTATTATTATTATGACATCAATGTTTTAGCATCTAAATTATAGGGACAATACGTTTATTATCGACATGTTTAAATATATATCTTGCATGCATTTAGATTTGCTTTTAATTTCATAGACAGTTCCAGCTGGCAGGAGGCTCAGAACCATCTGGTTTAGTTGTTTTTTGGAAGTTGAAACTAGGAAGGTAGATTCTAATCTGTTTTCTCTTCCTATTGTAACTAACAACAGATTACTGGGCAGAAAATACATTAAGCTACATACTAAGGAAAACTTCAGCAACACCACCTTTAAGGAATGATACAAGAATATGCTTATTTGTACAAAAAAATCATAAATACTGAATGTCTTCGATACTTTCTAACTTAAAAAAATTACATAGTGTATTATTGCAGTCACTCGTCAAAGTTTTTCACTGCAATCTTTTGTCGAAGTTTTCTTTCTCTGCAAACGCTTATTCATAACAGCTTCCAAAAAGAGGGAAAGAGAGAAAGGGAGGAGGAAAGGAAGGACGCAAAGAAGGCAAGGGAGGGAGGACAGATTAAGGTAATACATTATTCTCACTCATAAATATGTTCCATGCATAAAGTCTATTAAAGTATCAGGAAATGGCAAGAGAAAGAAATCAGGAAGTAACTGTAAGGAAAGGTTTCTGATTCTCTATTAACTCTGTAGCAAATCAAAGCCAAGAAAAAGTTCTGAAATGCATTGTATCTAAAAATCAATACCTTAAATACCAACAGGTGATACAATAATGCTTCGACTAGACTACCACCTTTTGCTTTTCTGTCATTCATCTGGACTTAATCAAAAGTAGTGGGGTGTTTTTTTTCTTTTCTTGTGAAAAGAGGTGATAATTTTTAAACTTTCTAATATTATGTTAAAGTATACTTTAGTTAAAAAAAAAAGAAAGGATCTTACAAGTTAGTACTGGAAGAAACTTAAAATAGTTTATCTTGTTCAGCACAGTTTTAGCCCTCTACTCTAGCTTATGATGCATACGAATGAACTAAGAGATACTGCGTAAATGCAGAAAGGGTATGGCAATAAAATCTCCCTACAGACTTCAGGTATTCCACATGTGCTGGTAAATAAGTAAAACCAGGTTTCTGATATCAAAAAAATTTTTTTGCAAAACTTTCTGAAATCCCATTTACAATTATAAGAGATTTCTGGGAACACTTGCCTGTCCTTAAGGACTTGCACAGATCCAATAAATGATTTGTTTTTATTCCAGACACTAAAGTAGAGATGAATTTATGACTGAGGGCAAAGAAACTAAAGCATGCAGTTTTTCACATACATTCAGTTTGTCAAACTGAGAGACTATATGCAATGCATCAGTTTTCTCCAAAACCTAGAGTAAAAGGAAGGAACTTCAGCAAGTGGTCATAATGATAGCATGTGCAAAGGTCTGCAACTGCTAAGGCCATCATGACGTCATCTACCATGTGCAGGCCTGCACGTCTATAGCAGTAAAACCTTCAGGTATCACATTTCTGCGATCAAAATAAAATCCTTCATAAATGCTCTTAAAACAACTGCTAAGTAAACAGTGGTCTAGAACCACTTCCATATTTCCTTCCACTTAAAGGCAGGCATGAGTGCACAAGGGAGCCTTTCGCAGTCACTAATCCCTTGTTACAAATCTGCCTGGTTGTTTCCAAATGAGCTCTGCAAATAAACAGGTAGACCTGTACAATTTTCAACGGTGAATCAGGAAACAGATGTCTTCTAATTCATAAGTGATAGTGGCTCGATTAATCTGAGAGATTTTCTGAGTTCAATGTGATTCAACATGTATTTATTGTGTCTAGAATGATGCAGACTTTTGTTGCCGTTTTATCCTTGCTTTCTGTAGTAGGAGTTAAATAAAGGATCGGACGAAGTCATTTTTCTTATTCACAACAAGTTTTAGGGACAAATCTTGCTATTGGGGAGAATGTTAAAACTATGAACTATAATCCAGATTCTAGTTCAATCCTTCATATCTGGTTAATTTTTAAGAAGATGACCAAATGACCATTTTATTTTTTAAATATAAAATGTGTCAGCTCTCGGGCACTTTACTTTTGACCTTGTAAGTTTCCTTATGCTCATTCAGAAAAGGAACCAGGAAATGCTAAAGCCTTCACCTGTGCATTTATGAAGTGGCCAGCCATGGCGGGCCTGCTGCCGGACTACCAGCCACAGTATCATCTCTCTCTTTTCCCTTCGCGTGGAGACCAGGCAAAAACCTCATTCTCTGAGCTCCAGCTAAATGTCCTCTTTCTGAGACGCTGCCGCTGTCCCAGAGATAGACGCAACCCCTTTTCTGGGCTCCCACCGAAACCCCCATCACGTCTATCATGAGACATTGTGCTACACGTGCCCCCGCTCAGCCCTGCAAACTGTGCATCCAGTAAGGCCGAGCACAGTTCCCGCGTTCCTCGAGTGTGTACCCAGAACCCAGCTCGAGGCCTGCGGGCAGCATGTTAGCAGTTCTCGAACCCTGGCCCCAACCCCCAGTACCTTATTCAGAGGTCTGGGCTGGGGATTCAGGAATGTGCATTTCTCTTAAGTTCAAGGCGCTACTACTGCTGTCTTGGGACATAATCTGAAAGCCACTGTAGTAGACTTCTCGTGTATCAATTCATGAAAAAAATGCAACTCTGAGACTCATTTATTAACGAAATATAAACCAGCCCCTCACTCCTGAGGAAGCTGATGTAATGAGTAAAACATGGGAATCAGAGAACAAAGACAAAATTTCTTCTCTGCCGCAAGCTATACACACCACTTACTCCACTCATCACAACCCCCTAGGGAGTTTTCAAAAGTATGTGCCGGTGTTCCATCCTCCAGAAATTTTGACTGGACTGGCCTAGGGTGCAGCAAGGCACCCTCTTTTTCAGAAGCTCCTTGGTGATTCTAAGGAATGTTCAAAGTGGAAAGGCTGCTTTTTTTTTTAAAAAAAGGAGTCACCTCCCGGTCTTCTTGGTTCAGTCACTAACGTACAAAACCAAGTAATCTGATGCTGTCCTAAATAAGACACGGCGGATTCCCACCTGAGGATGTGCAGTGGCGCACAATTCCCACCGTACTTCGATGCACGATATGTTATTCATCAGTTGCTGATAACCGCCCGGTCAGGCTGCTCACCATAGCAGCCTAGTCCGAAAAGCAGCTGGTGATCTACAACCTGGCCAGGCTCAGTAATGGACGGTGACCGTGAGCATAAAGCAGGCTGGGGCGAGCTGTCCTACAGCCAAAGACAATGCCTGCAATCGAAACGTCTAATAAAACAATGCAAGACCACACGGCTCCCTTGGGCTCCAGACCTGTATGCTCTACTGCCTCCAGGACTTTTCCCATCTGAGCGCTGCAAATCCCACCAATCAACTCCATCCCGCCTGGAGCGTTTGCAGCCTCCGTGAATGGATTTATATCTGTCCAGGCTTCCGAGTCAGAAGCCTGTGTGGCATCCTGGGATTCTCCATTTCTTATACTCGTTACACACAGTTATCAATCAGTTCTACCTCCAGATCTGCCCGAGTCTCTTGTTCTGCAACCTCACTGGTCCTGCCACATCATTTCACCTGCAGGAGTCACCCATCTCCCCAGTGCTACCGTTGCCCCTATAATCCATCCCCCACAATCCTGCTAGAGTCATCTTTCCGAAACACCAAACACGTCACGCCAGTTCCTAGCTTCGAACTCCACGGTGCCCCTCC
The DNA here is from genome assembly GCF_003031525.2 of Neophocaena asiaeorientalis asiaeorientalis. Taxonomy (NCBI): domain Eukaryota; kingdom Metazoa; phylum Chordata; class Mammalia; order Artiodactyla; family Phocoenidae; genus Neophocaena; species Neophocaena asiaeorientalis. The sequence goes on along the minus strand of NW_020175105.1, from coordinate 5,794,309 downwards.
CTTCACACATAGCTCCCTGCGAACTGGAGGCTCTGCAACTCTCCCTTTCCCTCCCATCACACTGAATCACCAGGGCTCTTCAGGACTTTGCCACTCTTGGCACTTCTCTCGGAATGCCCTTCACATCATACATCATAGTCTCTGGGGAAATACCCATAGCTCTTTGCAGGCTCAAATGAGTAATCCCTTCCATTTGGGGCTATACCTGGCCCCCTCTCCAGGTAGAATTCAAAGCAAGGACTAAATACCAGAAGACCTCTTTATCCTGCATGGAATTCTATCATCGCTCCTGTGACATTTTCACACTTGTTATCTATAGATCTCTCTTCCCATACTTGACTTCTAGACACTTAAGGGCAGGTATCAAGTCAGATTCATTCCTCGAGTTCAAAATGGGGATGGAACAGCACAAACTGTCACCATGGCTCGAACATAAAGAAAAGAAAGCAAATAAAAGCCAAGGCTATAATACATAGCAATACTCATCCTTTTATTCGAAGGAAGAACAACAGTGGTTAACTTATGTAATAATAACTAAATAAACTCAATTAAATGAACTAAATCAAGGCCATGTTTGCTGGCCCCCTAGTAACAGGTGCAATTGTGGCTATAACAAGAACAGTGTACAAGGCATTCTCACCTAACCCTGAGTCCACTAAATTGCAATTTGAGACTCTTGATAATGACAAGTTCCAGACAGAGCCAGAAAAGATACTTGGACTCTGGGTTTTTCCATGAGAACCCACCAAAATGGGATATAATGTGGGGCAGGGAAGGAAACTCTACCCCACACTCAAGCTTTCACAGACGACTTTCTTAAGCAAAAGCTGCTGAAATTTGGTAGGAGTAAAGTTTATTTTAAGCATATGCAACTCACAGATGCTCAGTCAGCAGGGTCAGACATTTGATCTTATACTTCAGCGTCTTCGGAGATTAAAATGTCAAATCCAGTTCTTAGCTTCTAATGAGGCTAAGTAAACAAGCCACCACTGCTCGCCGGCCCCAGCTACCCCTCCTGCCCCAGCTGGCTCAGGGAACTTTCTAGACAACTGAATCGAGTGTTTCTATCTAAACCTGTTGCAAGGAAGCTGGACCTGATGACTCTGAAAATGTGAAAATTTCCGTCAAACCGGTTATTTGGCATAAGTCTCAAAGCCTGGATCCTTGCCCGAATTCAAGCTCACCTGCTTACGCCCATGGGCTGGATGGCAGACTATCCTTAGATGCTGTGCAAAGAGACAACTGTTGGAATTTTCTCAGAAAAGACAAGCTTTTAGAAGGGAGATGAAAAAGAAGGTATGGGCAGAAGCTCTGATGCAAGCGGGAATGACCTACGAGAACAAGCTAAGATGTAAGTTCTGTTCCATGTGTGTTGATGGTTCAGAAATAAGCCAGTAATAATGAACTGAGACCAAAAATGTTTCTTATCATAATTTCGAATGCCCACAAGTGACAGAAGAAAACAAAAATGGGATTTGTTCAGCAGAAATCTGAGGGGCATAATATAATTTTTAAATTGTGTCCACAAGGAAACAACACATGGGTGAGCCATGTTCTAGAACTTGGACCTTTTCTCAAAACATACCTCTGTTGGTAAAACCATAAACCCGTTTCTACTATACTAAGTCAAAATGAAAACACAAACACACACACAAGCACAACTTTCACAGCAAGCCACAGGGCGAGTGCCAGCCGATTTCTTAGGTGTCCTTCAACAAGCCATGTGTCCGCAACACCCTGACCCCGCCCCCGTACCAGGGCTTGGGGCACCGGCATGGGGCCATCTTCTCATAAACACCGTGATCATCAAGGTAATGTTAGAGCTGGCCTGCCACTCCTGTCAAGAAAGTTTCAGACACTAGCTGCTGGTCCTGGAGCTTTGATCAAAGGAAAAACAAAGAGTATTTTCTTTTCAAACAGGGCAGAATTCTTCCTCTTTATTGACACTACCTCTAAAAACATTTTAAAACATGTTAGTGCCATCACATGGACCAAGTCTAATGACACAGGACAATGGATTCTGGCAATCGCCTTCTTCAAACTTCAGAATAAGTTTCTGAAAATCTATGGACTATAAAACTAAACATTTGAAGCCTGAAATGGCAGTCCAAAGCCGATGGGAGCTATCAGCCTGTTACGGCTAGACGGAGCTACCCGGGTGTGGACAGATGACAGACACACAGACCCTGGTCTCCTTTTCAGATCTGAAAAGCGATCTACTAATACTTAATTAGTGGTCCAAAGAACCACTCTGGAAGCAACAACAGAAACCATTAAGATTACCCCTGCACCTTTTAATTCATAAAGTCTGGCACATTCTGTGCACTCCATAAATATTCGTTGAATTGAGCAATGAGGGCTCAAGGACCTGGAGCTGGCAAGGGACATGTCCACCTTCACACAGAGCGGGAATAAGGACACAGGCTCCTGGCCTCCAGGCCAGTACTGAGTGGCAGTCCTCTGGTCTCCTTAGAGGAAGGAGGGTTCACGCTGGATACAATTTGGAATCCCTGAGTCTGTCCTCTTCAATACAGCCCAGACCTACTGAACCAAGGATGTCCTCAGAGGAGGGGCCAGGCAGGCTGGCTTGGCTGGGAATACCACCCAGGATCACTTCCGGAGTAGCGCCTTCACCTTTCCGTTTTGCAAGAGCAAGGGGCTTGCTCAACATCCATCCAGCAATCTCCACGGTCATTGCTCACTTGGTGATCGAGCTCCTCCACAAAAGGTGTCTCCTGAGGACGGGCAGCAGGAATCCAGACCACGCGCCAGGTGGGTTCCCCATCCCCGGTCCTCTTCCTCCCCTGCCAGTTTCCTACATCACACACACCAACAGGGCTCCCCCAAAACCAGAACTCACACAGGACAGCACAGGCAGAGGCTGGGGGAAGCCCTGAGTTTGAATCCTGCCTCTTGCTGGCTGTGGGAAAGTCGCTTCTCTGTACCTCAGTTTCCCCATATATAATGAGAGGACCCACCTCGTATGGTCGATGCAAGGATTAAGAGGACACTTAAAACGGTGTCTGACAGGACCAAGTGCAGGAAGAACAAAAGACACCATATCTTAGAACCAAACAAATCTCTCTAAAATGAGTAAATTTTCTAGAACAGAACTGACCAAATTTGATTGATATGGGTCTTTCACACTTTTTGTTAATAATCTGCCCCTTACACTTTGGTCTTTTTATGTTACTTTAACCCAATGACATTTGCCCACCTACTCTCATTATTCTATCCAGGAGGGTTCTGTTTTAAACAAACACGGGAGTAACAGGCAAATTAAGTGGTATTTATATATTTCTTAGAAACAAATCGCCAAGCACTAACAGTAATGTTCACAGAGCTAACGGCAAGGAGCTGGGAACATTTCTGGAGTGAGAAAAGCGATGCTTTGGAGGCACTCCAAGAGTTTCACTTAAAATAAGGATGGGGTCCCCTTGCCACCTGCCTAGAAGAACCCTATTGTCAACTGATTCAGGCGCAGGACCACAGCCTCCCGGGTTCACAGCATGGAGTAGGGGAGTCCATCAGTGAAAAGACTAATCCCTTATTACTGAAATCACCCCCACGTCCTCGTTCCCAAATTTTTGCAAGACTGTTAAAACTCCAGATGTTCCAAAAGAGCTTTGTAAATGGGCAGGTAATCTCTCCAGAGATTCCACCTCCATTGCCAGTGACTGCCAAACCCAGCTGCCCAACAAAAGCACCGGAGGAGCTTTTTAAAATACAGATGCCAGATCTCACCCCAGCCCAGAGAAATGAGAAAGTCTGCGGGTGGGAGCCACACATCATTTGTTTTGTTTCGTTTTAAAGTCCAAGTGATTCTAATTTGCAACCAAGTTTGGGAACCACTGCTTTATGCCTTAGCGCTCCCACAGCAAAGGCGCTCAGCCCCAAACCCAACTCCCTGTGCCAATGACATCAACAGCAAGTACAGACCTGACTCTCGGAACCCGGGCTGCTCGATCTTGAAATTGTGCAATTAAACCTTCTGAGGCATGTTTCTCGCGTCAAGTGACTTTACGGTCGGTAGTCACGAAGCCAGACTCGCTCATGTTGGGTCTGGGCAGGGCACACATGAACCATGGACATCAATCCTTTTTTTTTTTTTTTTTTTTTAGTTAAGTTTAATATTTTAGTTGGCCTAATGTCAAATTTTTCAAAAAGCTAGAAGACACATCCCAAAGAGAAAAATCTCTGGATTTTGAGGAGGAAAGCGTGCTGTGAGTCCTGTTTTGAAACCGCGGGGCCCCGGCCAGGAAGGGTTCCGCCCCTGGGGCGTTCGCACCAGGACCCGGCTGTCGCGCCGAGGCCGGTCCCACCGCTCCGTCCACTCCACCGCGCAGCGCGGACACGCGGCCCAAAGGCTGCAGGTGGGGACGAGTCTCGGGAGTCCCGGGAAGCCACCACTCACGAGAGCCCACCGTCTGGGAGGGCGCGGACGGCCGGGGGCAGCTCGCGGCGGCAGGGGGGCCGCGGACGGGCCGTGCCGAAGGGAGGGGCGGCCCTCCCAGCCGCGCAGCACAGGTGGCTCGTGTCCGGGACGAGCTCTCAGGGTCAAGGGTGCGCCGGGAGGAGGGCTCGCGGGGTCGGAGAGCCGGCCCGGGGGCGGGGCGCGGGTGCGGAGGGCCGCTCCCGTTCCGGAGGTCCGAGGGGGCGGGATGGACTCCGCGCCTCTCTTCGGACCCCGGGCCCGGGCTGACTGCTGACGCACATGCCGGGACGCACCCGCCCCGCACCAAGCGCTCGCCAGGGCTTCCACCCGGCGGAGGACAGGAGAGCGGACGGGAAAGCCACGCTCCGGGCTCCTCGGCCCGCCGCGCCTCGCGCCCGAGGTGCCCCGCCGCCCGGAACCGAGGCGCGCGTTCCTCGGCGGCCCGGCAGAAGCGCGGCCGCCCAGGACGGGAAGGACGGCGGCGCGGGCAGCCTTACCTTTCTTCTCCTCCAGCGCCGGACTCGCCTGGAAGTGCGCGGCCAGCAGCGCCAGGAGCACGGCGCGGCCCGCTTCGGAGCGTCGCAT